>NW_024070197.1:9556849-9818181 GCF_014754425.2 Oryx dammah
GAGGGCGGGGACCCAGAGTGAGAGGGTGGGGACCCAGAGAGAGGGGGAGGGGACCTAGGGGGGCGGGGACCCAGAAAGAGGGGTCGGGGACCCAGAGTGAGGGGGTGGAGACCCAGAGAGAGCGGGTGGGGACCCAGAGTGAGGGGGCGGGGACCCAGAAAGAGGGGGCAGGGACCCAGAGAGAAGGGGGCAGGGACCCAGATAGAAGGGGGCAGGGACCCAGGGTGGGGAGATGGGGACCCAGAGTAAGGGGGACAGAGATCTATAGCGAAGGGGGCAAGGATGGGGGGACAGACGACGGAATGTAACCCAGAGGGAGGAGGCAGGGGGCCACAGAAACTCTTGACAGGCGGAAGTCAGACCCAGAGACAGCCCCTCGGGCTCGGATTGGGAACAGGGACGCTCACCAGCTTGCCGATCTTGATGGCAAAGGTGGAGGAGATGGGGCTGTGGCGGAAGGAGCAGTCGGGGGTCCCTTGGAGGCCAGGGCTGAGCAGTAACAGCAGCAGCAGAAGGGAGGTCTGCGGGCGGGGCAGGGCGGGGGCTCCATGGACTCCACACACGCCCCCCTCCCTCGTGGAGGCTGCCCCCGGCAGCCCTCTCTTCTCTCTTCCCTCTTTCCCCTTTCCAGCTTTCCCACTTCCCAGCTTCTCCGTTTGGCTCCTGTGTGCCCACCTCCGACCATCTTTCCCTGTATCTCTCTGCCTCTGGACACGTGCTAACCAGTTTTCGCCCTCCTCGGCCCGCTCTGTCTCACCTCCCATCTCCGCACCTCAGCCCATCTCTCTCCACTTCTGCTCACCTCTGCCCAGGATTTTCTCATCTTTGCCCATTCCTCTGTCTTTTCATGCTCATCTCTCCTGTTTTTCCCTAGATCTGAGTCCTATCTTCCCCATTTGCTCCCACCTCCCTGTTTCTTTCCCCAACCCCTGTCCATCTCGCCTACCTCTGTCCACGTCCCCACACCTGTGTCAATTTCCCCTACTCCTGTCCATCTCATCTCCCCCACCCCTGTCCATCTCCCCACCCCTGTCCATCTCCCCACCTCTGTCCGTCTCCCCCACCTCTGTCCGTCTCCCCCACCTCTGTCCGTCTCCCCCACCCTGTCCATCTCCCCCACCTCTGTCCATCTCCCCCACTGCTGTCTGTCTCCCCACCTCATTCCGTCTCCCCCACCTCTGTCCGTCTCCCCCACCCTGTCCGTCTCCCCCACCGCTGTCCGTCTCCCCCACCGCTGTCCGTCTCCCCCACCCCTGTCCATCTCCCCACCCCTGTCCATTTCCCCTACCCCTGTCAATCTCTCTCACCTCTGTCCATCTGTTCACTTCTGACCACCCCAACTCTGTCTATCTCCCTCCGAATTCTGTCCATCTTCCCCCACCCCTGTTCATCTCCCCACTCGTGTCCACCTCAACTCTGTCCACCTCCCCTCTCAGCTCTGCCCATCTTGACACTGCCATTCCCCCACCTTAACCCCTAGGGATACGCACAGTTGGGCTCCAGGCTGGCGCCAGCACTATCATTTCTGCCGGGGGCCCTTCATGCCTGTGGCCGGATCTTGGAAGGGACAGAAGAGCGAGTCTCGGACCCCCACACCCCAGCCCCTTCCTTGCCCGCCCCTTCACCTCCCCGCCCCTCCCTCGGTCCTTTGATGTGGCTAAGTTTCCGCCTCCTACTCTATAGGGCTTCCTGCGTGAAGCACAGTTACGGTGAAAACTCCTCATCTCCCCTTCTAAGAACCCCGACGTCCGGTGCCCGCAACTCTGCGCAGGCCAGGGACCCAGGAACCCGACCCCCCGCCGTCTGCGCTCAGCCCCAGGAGGGGGACCCCGGCCCCGCCCTTCGGGGACCCGGAGTCCATTTCTCCTCACGCACCAGGCTTGCCCCAGCTGGGTGTGGAAGGGGCCACGCCGGGTGACAGCCAGAGATCGAAAGTGAAAGGAAATTTTGGGGGGAGAGTAAGCTGGGGTGGATCGGGCTGGTGCACGGGGCGCCACCTGGTGGTGACAGGTGGCAGATGTCGCTGCAGTGGGCGCTTTAGCGGGATTTAGGCTCAAGGGGTCTGACCTTGGGTTGATAGCCTGGGTGCGACACAGTGAATGTGGCTCGGGGGCTCCAACGTGGATCTGTCTCCGGCTAGAATTAACGCAGCTCGGGCAAGGAGGAGGTCACCCTGAGCCCTTCACCTTTGCCTTGAAACCCCACCCCCACTCTCCAACACCTGTCTCCTTCCACAGGGAGTGACGGCTCCATCCTTCCAGGTGTTCGGGCCCAAAGCCTTGGAGGGGACCTGAGACTCCGTCTGCCTCTCACTGCCCACTGACAGTCCAGTCCATCAGCAAGTCTGTTGGCTGATCATCAAAGTGTGTTCAGAATCCCACCCATCTCACCCCCGCCACTGCCACCACCACCCACCTGGAAATCATTGTTTCTACTCACCCTACCAGCCTCCCTGCTTCAGTCCTCACTTGCCAGTCTGTTCTCCATGTGCAGCCTGAAGGAGCCTGTGAAGACCCAAGTCTCCTCACCTCCCTCCTCTGCTCCACGCTGCCCCCTTACCCGCGCACCTGCCACACAAGTCCAAGTCCTCACTGTGGCCTAGACAGACCTGGCCTCTCCTCCTGCCTCTCTCCACTCCGGCCACACTGGCCTGAGGCAGGCACATTTCTGCCCCAAGGCCTTTGCACTGGCTGTTCCCTCAGTCGGGAATGCCTTTCCCCCAGATACCCACATGGCTCAACCTGATCTCATTCAGGTCTTTGCTCAAATACACAAGGCAAAGGCGAGCTGCAACTACTGAACCCGCCTGCCTCAACTGCTGAAGCCTGTGTGCCAGGAGCTCATGCTCTGCAACAAGAGAAGCCACCACAATGAGAAGCCCGTGCACTGCAATGAAAAGGAACCCCTGTTCGCCTCAAGTAGAGAAAGCCAGAGCATGGCAGTGAAGACCCAGTGCAACCCCCCAAAAAATTTTTTAAAAATACACAAGGTGAAGCCTTCCCCAACCAACCTTTTTCAAGTTGCAACCCCCTCCCAGCACTCCCACTCATCTGAGCTTTGTTTTTTCCCTTGTCACTTATCACCTTCTGACACACCACTGCAGTTTATCTTCTTTATTGTCAGTTGTCCCCATTAGGAGTGCAACTCCAGGCAGGCCACAGTATCTGTTTATCCTGCTGGATCTCCAGCACCTAGATTCATGACTGGCTCAGAGAAGGTGCTCCATCAATATTTGTTAAATGAATGAACAAAAGGATCCTGGCCCCCTCTGCGTTGTTGTCATATACTGGAAAGGGCACCTGCTCTTGGGCTCTGTTTCTTGGGTGACAACCTCTAACTCCCTGGAACTTCCAGATAGGCGTGTCTTTGTTATTAAGAAGGGCTCCCTGGCCACATCTGAGTTTACCCTAATGAGGTGACTCAGGATGGGGGCTGGGCAGCACCAGAAAGACCAGTCACGTGACTAGAGGGCTGGAACTTCTCACTTCCAATCTCCAACCTCTCACCTTCAACTTCCAGGGAAGGAGGCAATAAATTGAGTTCAACTTCTGTCTCCAACTTCACATGGCTTTTCGCTCTTCTCCCTGTCCTCTCCTCTTTTGTCGCTCTTTTTAAATTGTATATTTCTGGTTGCACTGGATGTTCACTGCTGCACGGGCGTTTCTTTAGCTGCAGAGAGCGGAGGCTACTCTCTAGTTGCGGTGTGCAGGCTTCTCACTGTGGTGGCTTCTTGTTGCGGAGCTCAGCCTCTAGGGCACCTGGGCTCAGCAGTTGTGGCATCCGGGCTCCAGAGCACAGGCTCAATAGTTGTGGCGCACGGGATTTGTTGCTCCATGGCTTGTAAGACCTTCCTGGACCAGGGATCGAACCTGTGTCCCCTTGGCAGGTGGATTCTTTACCATTGAACCACCAGGGAAGTCCTCCTCTTTTGTCTCTTATATAAAAAACTTGTATTTAGATGCAGGCTCTACTTGGATAACCCAGGATATCTTATCTTGAGATCCTTAACTTACTTCCATCTTCAAGGATTATTTTCCAAGTAAGATCACATTCAACTCCGGGAGTTGGTGATGGACAGGGAGGCTTGGCGTGCTGCGATTCATGGCGTCGCAAAGAGTCGGACACGACTGAGCGACTGAACTGAACTGAACTGAAGATCACATTCATAGGTTCCATGGATAAGGAAGTATTTTGGTGGGGCCACCACTGAAGCCACTAGTTCCCTCAAAGCTGTTTCTCACCTCTGGGCCTTTGCATATGCTGTTTCCTCTGCCAGGGATGCTCCCTGCCCACCCCCGACCACACACACCTTTTCTAATTAGATGCTCGTTGCCCTTCAAGGCTCAGTGCAATCACTATTCATTAGGGAAATACAAATCAGAGCCACGGTGAGATTACCACCTCACATAACTTGTTAGATTGGCTAACAGGTTATGACAGAGAGGGGGAGGTCCTTGGTGGGTCTAGTGGTTAGGATTTGGTGCTTTCACTGCTGGGGCCAGGTTCAATCCCTGGTCAGGGAACTGAGATCCCACAAGCCAGGGAGCACAACCAAAATAAATTAAATAAATGATTGTTGGAGAGGAGGTTGTGGAGCTTGGTAACTTGGTACAGTCACTATGGAAAAAAGTGTGAAGGTCCCTCAAAAAATAACAAATAGGGACTTCCCTGATGGTCCAGTGAGTGTGAGTTCAATCCCTGATCAGGGAACTAAGATCCTATATGCCAGGCAGTGTGGCAAAAAAAAAAAAAAAAAAAGATTGGATTATATACTGAGAAGTAGCTGAGAGTGGATCTTTTGTCCTCACCACAAATAGATGACAGATGTGTTAATTGACTGTGATAATCATTTCACAGTGCATAAAAAAATCACATTGTAGAACTGAACTACTGATATATACAATGTTTAATTGTGAATCATACTTCCATAAAGCTGGGGAAAAAACTCAATGAGGATGGCAATTGCCTTGAGATTCCTGCCATCTCTCATCTTCACTTCATATACAGACACACACACACTTAAGTTGGGAAAGGTGTCTCCTTTGGGCTCCCAGAGTGACCCGAGCTGCATATACTGCCATAGTACTTTACCCGTCATCCTATGTCATGTCTATATGTCTTTTAACTGGAGCTGAGCCTACCTCTCCTCTGTTCACAAACTCTCTATGGCTCTGAAGTGCCCTTGAGACAAATTCCCAGCCCCTGCTGACATCTTGATTTTAAATCATTTTTTTTATTTGATTGCACCACATCCTAGTTGCAGCATGTGGGATCTAGTTCCCTGACCAGGGATTGAACCCAGTCACCCGGTACCAGGAGCTTGGAGTCTTAGCCACTGGACCACAGGGAAGTCCTGACATCTTGCTTGGTTTTGGCTCAGTGAGACCCACTGCAGCCTTCTGATCTCTGGAGCTGTAAGATAATACGTTTGCATTGTTTTATTTAAGCCACTATCTTGTGGTCACCGTTACAGCACTGACAGGAAGTGAATGTGCCTCTCATCCACTACATGAGCTCACGAGGCTAAGTAAGCTCTGTCTTGTTCATGGCTGTCCCCAGCACCCCACTCACAACAGGCGCTCAACTGATTTTTGCTGACTGACTAGATGGCTATCTTAACCAGGAGCTCTTGCCTCTTGGCCAGAGATGATTGGACCACTAGTGGACACCTGCCCCAGGCTGGCCAATCAGATTTCTTCTCTGTGGCTGTGGCATTCATTGTCCTCTGTGGTCTTTGTTGGGGTTATGGAGACCTGCTGTAGTTGGCCTTGACTGATTAAAGCCTCAGGACTAATCGGAAGGTCACGGGGGCAGCCCATAGAATCTGGGAGGAAGCTGTTATCAAACCTCAGAGGAACTACAGCCTTCCAGGGACTTTCCTCCAAGATGTTCCTTGGGTCTTTCCTGTCTAAACATCCAGATTCTGGGAGAGGTGATTTATTCTGCCCAGCTTTAGCCAACTACTGATAGGAGGTTGTCCGTTTTCATTTGCTCCAGGACAAAATCAACCCTTAACAGCAGGTTTGTGTACCCATCACAGAATCTACCCAGTGAGCTTGGAACTATTAGCCCCAGTTTACAGAAGAGGAAACCAAGGCTCAGAGTGGTTAAGAAGCTTTCCTAAGGTCACATGGGTAGAAGGATTTAGAATAAGTAGACTGACAGATACAAGACCCAAAAGATCACGTGACCCAGAGACTAGACCTGAATACACTTCCTGCTTGCATTCAGGTTCTTAGGACCTAGGTACCCATCTGTGTGTCTTGCCCTATTTTCCATACCTCTGTAGCCTTCCAAAAAATGCCCTTTTATCCTAAGCTAGTGTGAGTGGGTTCCTTGTGTCAAAAATAATCCTCAAAGAGGACGTCTTCCCTGGTGGTACAGTGGATAGGAATCTGCCTGCCAACGCAGGGGACATGGGTTCAATCCCTGGTCCAGGAAGATTCCACATGCCCCGGAGCAACTAAAGCGCGTGAGCCACAGCTGAAGCTCATTTGTGTGCTTAGAGCCTGTGCTCCGCAACAAGAGAAGCCACCGCAGTGAGAAGCCTGTGTACTACAACAGAGAATAGCCTTTGCTCACTGCAACTAAAGAAAGCCTGCATGTAGTGACTGAAGACCCAGCACAACCAAAAATAAATAAATACATAATTTTAAAAAATTAAAAAAAAACACTGTATGAAAACATAAGAGAATATTAAAAAAAAAAAAAAGGAATTCTCAAAACAGCAGTATGCTGGAGTGGCTCATAGGAGCCGACTGTTAAAAATTCAGGAATTGTCAGCTGGCAGTTCAATCATCTGGAACTTAGGACTGACATAGTAGGAGATTTCATACCATGGACATTGGCCAACGTTACTTACCAGGGATTTTATTTTATTCCAGAAAGCCACTGTATTTTTTTTTTTTTTTTGGAGTATAATTGTTTTTGTGTGTGTGTTTGCAGTTTGCTTTACACCAGCACATCACAGATTTTGAGGCAAGGCATACTCAGAGAAAGCCAGGGAGCAGGAGCCACTGGATGGAAAAGACAAGAAGAGACGAGAGTCCCTAAAGCCCCGTCCAAAGCCTCTGCGTCCCCTTTATCTGTTTCACAAGCACTGTGCTGTCCTGGAGCCAACCCACAGGGCTGCGGAGTCTGTGAATGAAATGGCCTCAATAGGCCAGAAGTTGCTATTTCCTCCCATCCTCCCCTCAGAAGCACAGCCAAGATTGGTCAGAGTTTATTGGAGGGCACGGGAACCATACTAAGGCAAGTTCCAGATGGCTGGCGTCAGTTGGGGTCCATGTCTTCCCTGTCCGAGATGGAGTGGGAGTGCTGGGCAATCAGTCCCCCATGGGCAGCCACAGGGCCTTGGTCCGTGCTGCCCGCAGCCCCAGCTCCGGGCCTGCCCCCTCAGCCTCCTGATCCCAGGCGCGCGGGCAGCCTCTGTTCACCCACACCGGCTTGAGGTTTCCTGCTGAGGCCCACTCCACAAACTGGGAGCCCTGGTGTGGGGAGAGGCAGAGACGCATGGTCAGCATATCTACTGGCTTGGTTGCTAAGCACATGCTTCCTTGGCAACAAGGGCTATTACTGAAGACAGGCTTGACCCTTGACCTAGGCTCTGTGGCTAGAAAGTTCAGCTCCCAGCAAGCAAACCTTCCAGATGCTGAGAGAAACAAGGCTGACCTTTATGGCTGTGGAACTTTCTCTCCTTAACAGCCCACACTCAAAGGGATGGGGCCAGCGGTAACTGTTGACGAGGAGTTTCCATCTGTTACTATCAGGAGACCAAGAGGGCGGACTGTAGGCTTCTGACTCTGTTGCTAGGGTGTGGTCCTTAGCAATGGGTTGTCCACTGAGAGTAGGTCTTTGGGCTGGGCATCAGGCCCTTGTTGCTAAGGAGATCCTGTTCCTTAGAATCAGGGGCTCTAAAGGGGCAGGACCTCAGAACCTAGCTGCCCAGAAGTTTCTCCCCTTTAGCAATGGGAATTCTAGGGGGGGTACAGCCAGGATCCCAGAAAAGGTAGAGTTTGTTGGTGAAGTTTAAGACACTGGAGATGGCAAAACAAAAAGTACCTGGGCAGATCCGAAATACCACAGGGCCTGGATGTCCTGGTGCAAGGCGAGGCAGCGGGTCAGGTGGTCCCGGTCTCCTGTTACCACATTCACCAGGCCTGCTGGCAATAAGGCGGCCATCTCCTAGCGGATGGGAGAGAGGGCCATCCAGGGTTGGGAGGAAGGGGGTCAGAGACGTTCAGGGCAGTCGGGAGGGTGAGGAATGAGCATCGAGGGAGTGGCCATGGGGTCCTGGCAGGAATGACTGGGGTCAGGACAGGGGTCACGACTGATAAAGGCTCACAGTCTGGAGAGAACCATCACTGGGACTACAAGGACTGAAGGCTCAGGTACCAGGATGTGGGTTACCATGGTTACCAAGGGGGACGCTGAGAGCTAAGCTGCTGCAAGCCATGGGACATCTTTCATCCCCTCTGCTGCTCCCCAGGCTGCTGGGAGTGGCGGCAGGCAGGCGGGCAACTGTACCTGGCAGACCTCCAAGGCAGGGATGGGACTGGCCTCGCTAGGCACCAAGACCACAGTGTTGCCGTGGGCCAGGGCGGGGGCCAGTAGAGACACGAAGGCAAGCAGGGGCCACTCGTCCGGGCACACAATCGCTAGCACACCCAGCGGCTCCCGCAGCCGAAGCACGGGGCCTCTCAGCTCTGCGACCTGCAGGGACAGGAAGGAGGTCAAGGGAGAGCAGGGGAGCCGACTACCCTCCTCCAACCTTCTCTATCACCTGCCCTTTTTCTCCTCTCATCCCCAGTTTGCTTCTCCATAACAACTCCAATCATCGTAATGTAGACACTCTTATTAGCTGTGTGACCTTGGGTGAATTATTTAACCTCTCTGTGCCTCAGTCACTCACCTTTAAAATGAGTATAATAATAGTGCCTACCTCAGAGATTTGCTGTTAGGATAGAATGAGTTAACGTGTACAGATCTCAAAACCTGGCCTATGGGCTTGTTGGCATGTGTGTGTGTGTGTATTTTAAGGTTTTCCTGACTATATTAATAATTGATTATCACTAAACTGCACACACTTTATTTTTCTGGCTCCGCCACCTCGAGGCATGTGGGATCTGAGTTCCCCAACCAGGGATCAAACCCGCACCTTCTGCACTGGAAGCAGGAAGTCTTAATCGTTGGACCGCCAGGGAATTCACCTAAACTGCACACACTTTAAAGAGTACAATTTGATGAGGTCTGATATATATATACACCCACGAAACCAACAACCACAATCAAGATAATGAACACCAGCCCCTCAAATTTCCTTGTACCCCTGGATAATCCTTCCTTCCTGCCTCTACCTGAACCCTCTGTCTCTGTCCTCAGACAATCAGTGATCTGCTTTCTCTTTATAAATTATGTGTGTTTTCTAAGATTTTCTAGATATAGAATCATACAGTCTGTACTCTTTTATCTGGCTACTTTCATTCAGCATAACCATTTTAAGCTTCACACATGCTGTAATTTGTTCCTTCCTGAGTGTGAGTAGGACCCCATTGCATGGATGCCTTAAAAAAAAGAATTAAAAAAAAAAAATCTTTTAATTGCATCACATGGCATGTGGGATCTTAATTTCCTGAAAGGGATCAAACATGCACCTCCTGCATTGGAAGCCCAGGGTCTTTACCACTGGACCACTAGGGAAGTCCTTATGGTATGGATGAACATCTATTAACCTACTGGGGACATTTGGATTCCTCTTTTGATTTACTATGAATAATGCTGCTAGACACATTTGTGCATAAGTCTTTGTATTTTCTTGGGATAAAACCTAGAAATTGCATTTATTTAGATAAATACCTAGGAATCATGTTTAAAGTATATTTAATTTTTTAAGAAAGTGCCAAACTGTTTCCCAAAGGAGTTGTCCCATGGATGGTCCCACCAGCAGGCTCCAGAGAGCCACTGGACCCCCAGTCTGCTCTTTCCGGACCCCTTGCTCTGACCCCACTCCAGACTGCCTGCTCTGCCTGCCGGCCCACAGACCCCTCTCACCTGCAGGGCGCAGCCTTGGGCCTGGACCCGGGCCCCCCAGGCCCGAAGCCGCTTCACACTCAGCTCCACCTCCGCCTTGGCGACCCTGAGCTCCACGCCGTGCCTCTCCAGCCTCGAGACCAGGTTGGGCTCTCGGCGTTGCAGCGCAGCAGCCAGGGCCCACAGCAGGGCCGCTCTGGCCGCTGGGGACTGGCTCATCCAGCTGTGGGTGGACGCGACCGTGCACACGGGAGGTTGGCTTCCTCAGCCTGGCTCTTCCCGGTGCCCCACCTCTGTTCACAGGCCCTAGCCTGGTGGTCCAGGCCCCACTGCCCGTCTGCCCAGGGAGGAAAGTGAGGGGCTGGAAACATCCTGCCAGCTCTGAGAGCTCAGATTCCGCAGCCTGGAGTAGAGCCCTGGGGTTTCAGATCCTGTCCTCTAACACCCCATGACCCCTGGCCTATCTCAAGCGATGCACCCCGCCTCCCCCTTCCAACTTACCCGGGGGTGGCCTGGTGAGCTGCCTCCACGGCACCACGGATATCCTTGGCTCCGCCCTCAGCCACGTAGCCGTGGAGACTGCCCTGTGAATCCCTGATGGGCCTGGAACTCCTGGCTCCAGGAGCCTGGAAACGGCCCCCCACAAAGAGCCCATAGGGGGGTGCTGGGCTGCAGGAGGATGAGGGGTGGGGATGGGTCAGGGCCGCCCCAGCCCAGAACCCACCCGCACCCCTCCCTGGCTGGACCACTCCGGCTCCCACGAGCCTCTGTGGGACCCCGCAGTCCTGGCCCCGTCAATCTCTGGGGGGGCACAGAACTTCATTGAGCGGAACTGAGACTCTTGTCAGGCCTGGCAGCTGGGGGTGAGGCCGTTAAGACTCAGAAAGCAATTCTCAGCAGGACTCAGGGACCCCCTTCTCCATGGCCCTAAAGACCCTCCTTTCAGTCCGGGGAGGATCCCCTCTTCCCCTCCACCCTCCAGGAATTCTGGGAGTTGTAGTACACTAGCTCACCCTGTTTCAGGTCCAGCTGGTAGGGCTGAAGGAAGAGCAAGGCCAAAGGAGTCATAGTCGAGAGTCTTGGACAGGTAGGGAATCCAGGCAGGGGTCCCCGAAGGCCGCAGATACTCATATAGACCCTGGGAGAGGCGCAGTGTCGAGAGGCCGTGTGATGGGCACAAGGTGGGTGAAGGGGTGGGGCCATGTAGGGAGGGGGTACTCACATCTTGCCCCCCATGCCAGGAGGACCCGCTCTCCTTGCAGCCACCCGTGGGCACTGCAGGGTCCCTGAGGCCATGGGCATTGATCCAGACCGTGCCCACCTGGAGCCTGTGGGGAGCAGGAGACATCAGAGAGAAACGTAGAAAGTTGGGGGGGGGGGTGAGTCGGAGAGGCGAGAATGGGATGGTGGGAGAGACCCATAGAGCACGGAGACGGAAGCTGGGGCCTCCCAGCAGGCCCCTTGTGTGCCCCAGCGGGCGTCCACTGACCCGTAGGCCAGCTCCAGGGCCTGCCCCAGTCTCTCGCTCCACACGCTGGCACTTCCTCCGCGGGGTGTCCCGTTGGCCACAGCCAGGGCCTCCTTGGCTGTGCGGAATGGGGAGGCCACCACCAGAGGCCATGGCACCTGGAGGGGGTGACAGAGGGGCTCAGAGGGCCTGGCTGGTCCCTCCCTCCAACACCCCATGACACCCTAGGGGTCCACAGCTAGCAGCCCCCAGACCCAGTCCAAATGGCCACCCCGGGGACCTCTGTGTGCTGCTGCTGCTCATGCCCAGCAGAGGGTGGGTGGACGGAGTAGGGCCTCTGGGACCTAAAGGGCTCACCTCTGCCTGGGTACATGGGGAGGCTGGAGGCAGATCAGAGACCAAAGTCGGGGGGAAGAATGGGCTGTCTAAGGGCACACTGCCAGCCTGGAAGACCTGGGAGAAGAGGAAAAGACCTGTGAGTCCCTTCCGGTCCTTCCTCCCCAAGGAACCAGGATCCAGACCCCCAGCTCCTCCTCCCTCAGACCCAGGGGTCCAGCCCCCGGCCCCTCCTCCCCCGGAACTCCAGAGTCTGTACCCCGGCTCACCTGCGCACCTTGGCTCTGGGCCTCACGCACGTAGCGCTGCGCCAGGTCACGGGCGGCATCCCCCCGAGCCCCCATGTCCACGGCCCCATCTAGCCCGCGGCCACAGCGCAGCCGCCCCATCCGTTCCTGGAGCCGCCTCATCGTCTCATCCCACACAGCCTCCTGGATGAGGAGCCTGAGGCCCCCCTATTAGGAAAAGGGAGGGGTCAGAGTGGACAAACTCAGGGCACACGTGGATGGGCCACAGACCCACTGAGGGCCAGATGGGGGGACATACGTGTAAAGGTCAGAGGAGGGTCTGGGCGAAGAGGCCGAGGACCCTGGAGACTCCCTGAGGCTCCAAACCCCAGGCAGGATGTGGAGTTACAGAAAGCTGGTGACGCAGAGTGAACAGAGAGGTTAGAAATCAAGGACATGGAGACTTAGAAAAAGGAAGAGTCCTAATGAACAACAGGGGCTTCCCAGGTAGCTCAGTGGTAAAGAACCCATCTGCCAGTGCAGGAGACACAAGAGACATGGGTTCAATTCCTGGGCTGGGAAGATCCCCTCGAGGAAGAAATGGCAACCTACTCCAATATTTTTGCCTGGGAAATCTCATGGACAGAAGAGCCTGATGGGCTACAGTCCATGGTGTCGCAAAGATTTGGACACGACTCAGCGACAAAAGTAACAGTGAATGATAGACACAGAGTCCCCTCATCTGCAGGACCGGGAGAGGTGGGAACGTGGAGACTTGGAAACTTGAGGGGCGATGGTGTAAAGATAAAAGAGTTTGGAGCCATAAAGAACTGAAAATTAAAATGAAAGAAGACAGGAGGCCCAAGCTCTGGTGACGGACATGCCCAGCCCCCAGGACGAAGGATCCACGAGCACAGGAGTCTCACCCGGCTGCGGTCAGACCAGGCTGCATCCACGATACCCTCCACAGCCGAGTCCACATCCGCCACCTCCGTCAGCAGCAGCAGCGACTCAGCCCCCAGTGCCAGGCCCAGCTCAGGACCCCAGCCTGCCAGGGTCCGCCGCAGGGCGCGTCCTTCCTAGGGGAGTCGCACAGCATTCAGAAGGGGGCGGAGCATGCTGGCCCCGCCCCAGCCGTGACCCCGCCCCACGCCTCCAAGATACCTCGATGGCTCCGCAGAAGGCCACCTTCTGGACTCCAGGTTGGGCAGCCAGGACAGGCCCCAGGGAGGCAGGGCCGCTGATCACATTGAGGATTCCTGGGAATGGGCCTAGCTCCCCTGCCAGCTGGGCCAGGAGGAGGGGCGTCGGGGAGGCTGGGGGCGCCAGGACCACCACAGTGCAGCCTGGGGGAAGTAGGCAGCTCAAGACGGAGGAGTCCAGACTCCCAGCTCCTCCTCCTTCAGACCCAGGGGTCCAGACCCCCTGCCCCTCCTCCCTCAGACCCAGGGGTCCAGACCCCGCTGACCACTTACCCACAGCCAGTGCAGGGCAAATCCTCCACATCATGTCCAGGAAGGGGAAGGTGGGGGGCAGGATGAGACCAATCACTCCTGCAGGAACAAAGGAGACTGGGTGCCGGCCCCGGGGGGAGGGCGAGGGGGGTGAGGGCTAGGGGCTGGGACTCCGGCGGCTCACCCATGGGCTCCCAGCCTGCCAGCGCCTCCTCCTGGGTGTGCGCCTGGACCGCATGGTACTGGAGCAGCTGCTGGGCCAGGGGCACATCCCTGTCTCGAACTTCTCGAACGGCCCGTCCGGTGACCAGGGACTCCAGGGTCCATAGCAGCCGCTGGTGCTTCTGGATCGCCTTGGCCAGCCTGTGGAGCACGCAGCGGGGGATGCCCATTTCCCACTGCCCCTTGGCCAGGCAGAGTCCTGGAACACAGGCTGTGTCCCTGAACTATAGTTCTCAGGAGCCCTTGGGGCATCCCCACACTATTTACCAGGGGTGGAGAGCACCAAAGGTTGATGAGAAATGTAACCTGGGAAATACTCAAAACCTCACGTTGCTGTGTAAAGATCTTGGCCATCTCCCTCAAAGGTGCCAGGAAATGAATACTTAACCTCTAATCTCAGTTGTTCTTTGGGAAATGGCATCTTTGTCTCTAACTTCCCCAAGAGTGTTTTGGGGTGGGAATTTTCTGGTGGTCCAGTGGTTAAGGCTCCACGCTCCCAGTGCAGGGGGCCCAGATTCAATCCCTGATTAGGGAACCAGGTCCCATATGCTGCAGAGTTTGCATGCCACAACTAAAGATCTCACATACCCTGGTGGCTCTGTGGAAAAGAATCAGTTTGCAATGCAGGAGCTAGCTGCAAGAGACGTGGGTTCACTCCCTGGGTGGGGAAGATCCCCTGGAAGAGGGCATGGCAACCCACTCCAGTATTCTTGCCTGGGAGAATCCCATGGACAGAGGAGCCTGGCGGGCAACAGTCCATAGGGTCACAAAGAGCTGGACACGACCGAAGTGACTTAGCACACACTCATCATGCTACAACTAAAACCCGACACAGCCAAATAAATAAATGTTTAAAAAACCCAAAAAACGGTTTTGGGGGCTTCACCAGCCCCAAGGAGCTGTTGAGAAATGGTGCCCTGAAGAGTCCCAAGGATATTCAGGGAATCAGGCTTTGTCATTACAAATCTCAGCAAACAGTGGGAAATGGATGTTTCAGCTGCTCAAAGGCAAGCTGGGAACACGAGCCTGAGCTGCCAATGAATTCAGTGTGATGTTGGGAGAGTCTTTGTTCTCAAATCCGTCTCCATCCCCTGGGGTCCACACCTTGAATGCATCACCTGGTCAGATGTTGGGCCCGAAATGCTCCGGGTTGCGCGCTCCAGTTCTCCAACGAGGCTCTGGCAGCCTCCACAGCTGCCGCCACATCCTCGCTCTGTGCCTGCAGGCAACTGGCCAAGTTCTCTCCTGGGGAGATGAATGGGGGGACCCAGTTGGAAGGTGAGGGGAGCCTTTGTCAGAAATGGAGGAGGCTGACATTTCTGGAGCCCAGGAGTACCCCAAGGCAGTAAAGCTGGTCCCCTGCCCCACTCTGGGTCTCAGTTTTATCATCTGACAAATGGGGATAAATCTATATAGGTCTTTGCTCTGACTACTGCCCACAGGCAAGGATGGGATTTTATGAGACAGCAACTTCAAAAGTATCCATAGGAGCTTAGGACCATAGCTAGGAGGACTGTTATCAAAAGGAGCCAGAAATCTCAGCCGCCTTCTCCCACCAGCTGCTCCCTGCCTTCAGGTCTGTGAGCAAAGGGACTGGTGTGTTGTTGGTGGGGATGCCTGGGGCCATAGATGCCTCTCCCTCCCACGTCTGGGTGACATCATATACCTGTGATGGGATCCTGGCAAGGCACTGAACTCCTGTGTTCCGGTTTTAACCACTGTCCATTAACATAGTGACCCAAGTGCCGGTCCTGGGTGTCCAACCAGGCCTGGGGGAGGTGGAGACAGTTAGGAAAGGGGTCTGAGAGGTGGCTGGGGGAGCTGGACCCCTACCCAGAGTCCTCTGGGAGAGGAATATCTGCCCCTTTTGCCTCATCAGTTATTTTCCTGTGTAGGAAGAAAATACATATAAATATATGTGTGTGATAAGTCACTCAGTCTTTGTGACCCCATGGACCATAGCTTGCCAGGCTCCTCTGTCCATGGGATTCCCTAGGCAAGAATACTGGAATGGGTTGCCATGACCTTCTCTAGGGGATCCTCCCAAGCCAGGGATGGAACCTGCATCTCTTATATCTTCCTGCATTGGCAGGCAGTTTCCTTACCATTTTAAAACATTAAATTCACCATTTTTAAATTCTGTTTTTTAAATTGATATGTTGTATTTTCACTTTTATTCAGCTCAAGAATTTTTTTTTCTTTTTTGGATATGATATTCCATTGTCTGGAGTGATGGCATTTGGTTTATCTATTCATCAGTTGATGGCCATTTGGGTTATTTTCTGCCTTTTGGCTATTGTGAATAGTACGGCTGTGAACATTCATGTACAAGTTTTTGTTTGAATACCCGTCCACTTCTTTTGGGTACATGTACCCCAGAGCTGCTGGATCATATAGCAATGTTCAGAGTAACTTATGCAGGAAACATCGACCTGTTTACCATAGCAACCATTTTACATTTCCCACCAGCAGTGTGTGAAGGATGTCTTTTGACTTTTACACATGGAGAATGTGAACAAAGGATTAATAAAATTTTTCTTCTCCATGGAGAAATGACCTTCTTGAATAGAAATGACTAGAACTTCCCTGGTGGTCCAGTGGTTAAGCATCTGCATTTCTAATGTGGGTTTGCTCCCTAGTCAGGGAACTAAGATCCCGATGCAGCTAAAAAGAAAATAAATGATTTCCCTGGAAATCTGATAAAATTAGTTATATGTCTAGACAACATTGACCCTTGACTGATCCACTACACCTGGACTGGGAAAACTGGGAATAGACCATAAAAATCCAGTGGGAGACATCACTTTGCCAACAAAAGTCCGTACAGTCAAAGCTATACGCAAGTCAAAGTCAAAGCTTTCCAGTAGTCACGTGTGGATGAGAGAGTTGGACCATAAAAGAAGACTGGGTGCCGAAGAATTGATGCTTTCTAATTGTGGCTGGGGAAGACTCTTGAGAGTTCCTAGAAGACCAAGAAGATCACTCCTTGCAAACCAGTCGCTCCTAAAGGAAAGCAACCCAGAAGAATTGATGCTGAAGTTCCAATACTTTGGCCACCTCATGTGAAAAGCCAACTCACTGGAAAAGATCCTGATGCCGGCAAAGACTGAGGGCAACAGAAGAAGGGGGCAGCAAAGGATGAGATGATCAGATAGCATCACCAACTCAATGGACATGAATTTGAGCAAACTCTGGGAGATAGTGGAGGACAGAGGGGCCTGGCGTGCTGTAGTCCATGGGGTCACAAAGAGTCAGACACAACTTAGCAACGGGACAACAAGGACAACAACAACAATCCAGCGGTAAGTCAGAGCCCTGAGTGTTGCTGGAGTGCTCCGAATTCTTATGCTGGACATGTCCCTTGCCAGGACCCTGGAAGCAATGTCCACAGACTGGACCACTGCTACAGGGTCTCTTTGGGAGGTGGGACTTTTAAGCCAGGTGGCTTCCACATCCTCCTGTGTGAGGGCACTCTTAGCCTGGATCTTATAATACTCTGGCCTTGGCTAGCCCATCTGGAAGATGGGGATAATCACAGTCCCTCCCTATGTCATAGGTCAGAGGTGAGAATTAAATGGATCACTATGTGTCATATGCTCAGAAGGGCACTTACTTAAGACTTTCTATTAATTTTACTGCATTTCACCATCTCTGCTTCCTGTTTCTTTCTCTCCCTGGTCCTGTCTTCCCCAAATCCTTGTTAAATCTAAGATATCCTTCCTACTTTCTTCTTTCTGCAGACTGTTTTCTCTTTGTATCCCCAATGCCTCAGTCTTCTGATTTTTCTCTTACTCTACCAGGTAGGCTTTCTCATTTTGTTTATTTTTTTTATAATTAATAAGATTAAAAACACTATTTACTTGGCCACACTGGGTCTCAGTTGTGGAATGTGTGATCTTCGATATTTACTGTGGCATGCCGGATCTTTAGTTGTGGCATGTGGGATCTAGTTCCCTGACCAAGGACTGAACCCACACCGCCTGCATTGGAAGCACAGAGGCTTAGCCACTGGACCACCAGGAAAGTCCTCGTTTTTCTCTTTTTTTAAAAAAAAATATTATTCTTATGTATGTATTTTTGGTCATACCATGCAGCATGCCGGGCTTAGTTCCCTGACCAAGGATTGCACCCACAGCCCCTGTGGTAGAAACGCAAAGTCTTTACCATGGGACCACCAGAGAAATGCCCTCGTTTCTCTTTAAACAATTTTTAAGTAAAGTAAAAATTCAGAAGTTCCAAATTCAAAGGCCCCCATGGGAAGTCACATTTTGGAAAAAGTTGGGGATGTGTGAACATGAGTTGGACACTAGACAATATTAAAGAATGACTGTTCTTGTTGCTAATGTGAAAATGGCCTGGTGGTCATGTTGCAAAATGAGTCCTTATCTGTTAGAAATGAAGATTCAAATATTTATGAGAAGTTAACAGGCCATCGGGTTTTAAATCACTCCAGGAAAAAAAAGAGAAAACAAAGAGCTGCAGCACTAGATGACTGTTGACATTGAGTGATGAGTGAATTAGAGTTTATAATTTAAGTACTCTGTGAAAGTTTGCAAAATTCCCCCCCTCAAAGAAAAACAAAACCTGGAAAGAATGTTCCACAGGGTCCTCGCAGGCCATGCTGGGGTGAGAAGAGGCCACTGGTAGAGACCAAGAACTCAGGACTTGTCTAAAAAGACAGTTAGCTATTGGATCCAGATGATATTTGTCAGGGAATGTGAGCCAAAGGTTGCCAAACTTTGGAATTTTATTTTCAAGAGAAGCTGGAATCCCGGATGTTTACTTGAAATTAGTTGTCCACTAACGCACATTTTTAAAAATAAAGTTCAGGCCAAAGAAAACATGTTAGCTGGTTGAATCTGGTCCACAGATTGTAAGGTTGAGCTGCGGGGTGGCAGGGGGATGGTGGTGAGAGTTGTGGGGGCCTATGGGCTCTGGAATCCAGGGTTCAGGTTCAAATCTCAGTTTGACATTTAAGCCGTGTTGACCATCAGGCTTCCCTGGTGGCTCAGAGGTTAAAGCATCTGCCTTCAATGCGGGAGACCCGGGTTCGATCCCTGGGTCGGGAAGATCCCCTGGAGACGGAAATGGCAAGCCACTCCAGTATTCTTGCCTGAAGAATCCCATGGGCAGAGAAGCCTAGTAGGTTACAGTCCACGGGGTCGCAAAGAGTTGGACACGACTGAGCGACTTCACCTTGACCATCAGCCAATTACTTACCCCTTTAAGCCTCTGTGTGCTATCAATAAATGACAATAATCCCCTTTCACAATTGTTTTGGGGATTAAATGATATCACGCTGCACACAGGGGTTTCCCTGGCATCGGTAAAGAATCTACCTGCAATGTGGGAGACCTGGGTTTGATCCCTGGGTTGGGAAGACCCCCTAGAGGAGGCATGGCAACCCACTCCAGTATTCTTGCCTAGAGAATCCCCATGGACAGAGGAGCCTGGTGGGCTGTAGTCCATGGGGTCACAGATTGAACACAACTGAGTGACTAAGCACTTCCTAAGCACAGAGGCTGGCACATAGAAAGCACTCAACAAATATAAGCGATTTATTGAGTATTATGCCATTATTACTATTTCAGGATAGTCCATCTCTAACCAACCTCCAAGTGTGGGAATTCTCTGTATTCCATCCCAGATCCACTGATCTGAGTCTATACTGTGTGAGTGCTCAGTCACCTCAGTCGTGTCCAACTCTGCAACTCTGTGCACTGTAGCCCACCAGGCTCCTCTGTCCATGGGATTTTCCAGGCAAGAATACTGGAGTGTGTTGCCATTTCCTCCTCCAGAGATCTTCCTGACCCAGGGATCAAACCCACGTCTCTTGCATTGCATGCAGATTCTTAATCGCTGAGCCACCGGGGAAGCCCTACACTACATTTCTAAATAATCTTATCATCCCCACTGTTCAATTCTCTTTCTTCTGTGAGCTCCCTGTCTCCAGACCCGAGGCCCAGGCACAGGCAGTATCTGACTCCTGCACATGACCCAAGGCTGTCCCCAGGTCCCTCTCATCACAGCTATGTGATAACCAAGCCCAACCTTTCGGCAACCCTTCTCTTCCTGGGTAAGGCGGTAGGACAAGGACAGGGCCAGACACGAGGCATTGTCCTTGCCCTCTCAGTATCTCAAACCCTGTTCCTCCTGCATCTCTACAGCCCGCACCAGGCTCTGGTCTTATCTTCTTCCACGTATGTGAACCACTGTTCTAACCTCTTCCTCCCCTCCAGAGAAACCCAAGCTTCTCACACGTGGGTGCCAGAGGGCCCTGTGAGATCAGGATGGCTCCATGGGGGATTCTGAGGGACCTGTATAGAAAATTTGAGGCACTCTACTTATACAGAAGGGATAGGCTACCCACACCAGTATTCTTGGGCTTCTGTTGTGGCTCAGCTGCTAAAGAATCCGCCTGCAATGCGGGAAAGAGACCTGGGTTCGATCTTTGGGCTGGCAAGAATCCCCTGGAGAAGGGAAAGTCTACCCACTCCAGTATTCTGGCCTGGAGAATTCCATGGGCTGTGTAGTCCATGGGGTCGCAAAGAGTCGGACATGACTGAGCGACTTTCACTACTTATACAGGGAACCCCAAGAGCGTTCTGGGGGACTCTTGAGGGATCACTGGAGCCCCACGAGATTATTCTGCGGGGTCGAAGGTAATTACAGGAAGTTCTGATACATCCTGGGGTTCTGAGAGTTCCTGAGACTATAGGAACTTCACAAGTATTGAAGTGATGGCTGAGGAATCCCGGGGCCTCCTTGGAGGTCTCCAGATGGTCCAAGGAGACCTCCTCCTGGAATTCTAGGACCCCGGGAGCCATAGGGTGTTCTGAGGAATCACGGGAAATCTACGCAGGCTCTGAGCGCCCTCAGAATTCTGAGCGCCACAGGAATTCTGAGTCCGCAGGGATCACAGGAGGTTCTGAGGGGACCCTGATGAACCACAGGACCCACTGGATGGATTCTGAAGAGAAGGAGAAGCGGTACACGGAGTCGGGGCGTGGACCAGAACAGGCACGAAGACTCGCCAGAACAGACAAAACGGCAAAGAGACAGCAATCAGGAAGGGCCAAGGGAACGCCCTCCAGCCTGGATCCTACGGAGCAGCGGGAGCCGAGGGGGCGGAGCTGCTGAGCTGCCGCGGTGGATCACGGTAGTCCGCGAGCAAAACTGGGCCCTGACGACCGCGAAGGGGGATAGGCAGCTCGGATCCAGGCAAGCCCTCACCAGTGCGCATGCGTGGCTCTCCGGCGCCGGTCCGTATTCCAGCGTCGTGAAGATCTCGCAGGCCCGCGATGCTGTGCGCGTCGCAGCCATCACACTCTCAGACCGTTTTCCACGGACTGCGGGGCTCTCTGCCCGAATGAACCTGGAGGTCCGAAGGGCAGCACCGCCCCCTCTAGCCCAAAGGGCGGAGCTACAGGAGATAGGACGTAACTCCGCCTTAGCACCCGGTTACTCCGCTTATAGGTCTGTGCGTGGGAAGTACAGTTTGGAGCATGCGCAGTCCTCAAAGGCGGGGGAATGAAAATGTGTGTACTAAGTCGTTTCAGTCATATCCGACTCTTCGCGATCACATGGACTAGCCCGCCAGGCTCCTCTATCCATGGGGTTCTCCTGGCAAGAATACCAGAGTGGGTTGCCATGCCTTCCTCTAGGGGATCTTTCCAACCCAGGGATCGAACCCCTGTCTCCTGCGGTTCCTGCTTTGCAGACTGATTCTTTACCGCTGAGCCAGCGGGGAAGCCCAGAAAGAAAATATGCTGCTGCTGCTAAGTCACTTCAGTCGTGTCCGACTCTGTGCGACCCCATAGACTGCAGCCCACCAGGCTCCCCCGTCCCTGGGATTCTCCAGGCAAGAACACTGGAGTGGGTTGCCATTTCCTTCTCCAGTGCATTAAAGTGAAAAGTGAAAGGGAAGTCGCTCAGTCGTGTCCGACTCTTCGCGTCCCCGTGGACTGCAGCCCACCAGGCTCCTCCATCCATGGGATTTTTCCAGGCAAGAGTACTGGAGTGGGGAGCCATCGCCTCCGGGAAAGAAAATATGGGTGCCTTCAAATAGTTCCGAGGCCTTCAGATTTAGAAGAGTGGCCGAATTGGTGTGTTCCCATCACCCTGTTCATATTGGAGATCGAAAGTGTGACTTTTAGTCCGAAATACCTTTACTTGAGAATCGAATCTACCTCTTGAGTACGAGGTGATTGAGATCAGACAGGGGTCTTTTAGGATGGACACCGAGGTAAAGGGGCTTCCCTGGTGGCTCAGACGGTAAAGAATCCACCTGCAATGCAGGAGACACAGGTTCGAACCCTGGGTCAGGAAGATCCCCTGGAGAAGTGAATGGCAACCCACTCCTGTGTTCTTGCCTGGAGAATTCCATGGACAGAGGAGCCTGGCGGGTTACAGTCCATGGGATCACAAAGAGTCGGCCACGACTGAGCGACTTTCACTTCATTGAGGTTAAGGCTTTAAAAGTGTGCTAGCTTTGCCCAGGATTCTGGCAGGATGTGGCTGAGGGAAGGGGCGGAAGTGTAGCTTCTGTGGCTGGCGGGAAGGGACGGAAGTGTGGCTTTAAACCACACAGGAAGTGTGTCAAATAGTGACTACCAAGATTTAGTTTTGATTGGTTGAGATAGTGGCGTGGCTTCAGACTTAGACTGGATTGGTCTGTGATTAGGAATGCGGTGGTAGGATTGGTGAATGAGCTTTGCGTAGTAAGAAGTGTGGCCTATCTGAGTTCCTGGTTACGCAGAGACCGGAAGAGTGGTTGTTATTTACATATTTGGCACTTAGTCTGGAGATACTGGCTCCGGAGAGATTTGACGCAGTATCTGGTCTGAGTGAAATTATAGTCTCAGGCCAGGTCCGCAGATTTTCGTACAGAATTGTGGGTGTCGGGAGTCGGTTGAGGGCCGGGAAGCAGGCCTCAGAGTTCGGTTCCCGCTGAAGGTCCCCCCACGTTGAGGTTGCTGAGGACGCCTAGGTCTGTTGCAGAGCCATGGCCGACTCGAAGCTGCTGGTGCCGGAGCTGAACGATGCAGAGACGATAGGCGCTGAGACGTCGCGTTTCCAGGAGCTGCTGCTGCAGGTGCAGACTGAATGGACTCCTGGGACCCAGGGGATTCGGGGGATTTTTTTTTTTTTTTTTTTTTGGTGGGGTGTGGTTTGTGAACGTGTGCGCCCGCGCTCAGAAAGGGGACGACAGTTCCCGGCATGCACTGGGAAGGCAACAGGGCCTATGGGAGTTGTAGTTATTTAAATTTGCTACTCTTTGGATGAAATGGGAGTAAGCTTTGGGTAGTTCTTCGGGTTCCTCAAAGTAGGAAGGGGACACAGTATGTCTTATGCCCTGCCTGGCTCATATGGGTAAACAGTACTCACTGAACCCTTGAGGAACAAATGGAGGGGGAGGCGGTTCTGAGAGCACAAATGCCAAGCCTGGAAATTGTTTTTCTTCACACAGGCCTCCAAGGAGCTCCAGCAAGCCCAAACAAGCAGACCGGAATCCACACAGATACAGCCTCAACCTGGTGAGAAAGACAGAAACCCAAGGAGAGAGGGATAGAGTCCCAGAGAGAGGTGGACACAGCCTGGGGACAGGGAGCATAAGGAGAGGAGCGGGGAAGGAGACACAGTAGCAGGGTATAGAGGCCTTGGGTGGTGAGAGTGAACAGAGACCCAGAGAAAGCAGGGAGGTTACTGAGATCCAAAGAGGGGGAGGGGTAAATTAGGAGCTTGAGATGGACATATATATATATATATTACTATATGGTGGCTCAGCCGGTAAAGAATCCACCTGCAATGCAGGAGACCTGGATTTGATCCCTGGGTTGGGAAGATCCTCTGGAGAAGGGAATGGCAACCCACTCCAGTATTCTTGCCTGGAGAGTTCCATGGACAGAGAAGCCAGGCAGGCTACAGTCCATGGGTTTGGAAAGAGTCAGACAGCACTGAGTGACTAACACACACATATATAAAATAGATAACTAGGGGCTCCCCTGGCGGTCCAGTGGTTAAGATTCCAAGCTTCCACTGCAGAGGGCTCAGGTTCAATGCCTGGTTAGGGAACCAAGACCCCACATGCTACTAAGAGTGGCCAAAAAGTGAAAAAAAAAACACCACCACCAAAACCTAATAGGGACCTATTGTGTAACACAGGGAACTCTACTCAGTACTCTGTAATGACCTGTATGGGAAGAGAATCTAGAAAAGAGTGAATATGTATATATGTAGAACTGACTTGCTTTGCTGTGTAGCAGAAAGTAACATAACTATACTCCAGTAAAAATTTTAAAAAGAGATAGAGGGAATGGGTCACTCGGGGGCCAGAGATTCAAAGAGAATCAGAAATCCCAAGGAAGAGACCCAGAAAGTGGAGGACTAATACTCAAGGAGGGGGAACAGATCAAAAGAAGGATGGACATCGAGACCCACGCAGAGACAGATGGTCAAGGACAAACCCATTCCCACCAGGTTTCTGCATCAAGACCAACTCAGCTGAAGGGAAGGTTTTCATCAACATCTGTCACTCTCCCTCCATCCCTCCGCCGGCTGACTTGACCGAGGATGAGCTGCTTCAAATGCTGGAGGAAGACCAGGCCGGATTTCGCATCCCCATGAGTCTGGGAGAGCCACATGCGGAACTGGATGCAAGTCAGTGCCTTGAGAAGACCCAGGGATCTGCCCCCCACCCCCACCCCCACGATCCTTTCTTCCCTAGGACCAAAGATTCCAGGACCCAGGACCACCCTCCCTCAGAACCTAGAAACTTGTTCCCCTGTGCCCCCAACCCTCTATCTGATCCTTTTCCCCAAGGCATATCTCTAACCTCCTGGGCAGTCCCAGTTCTACTCACCTGACCAGGCTGACACTTCTCCATGACTCAACCCAGGAGAGAGTGGGGCTGGGCAGGTGCTCGTTAGCTGATCTGACTCTAGACCTTGGCCAGCTCTCACTCACCCCTGTTTTCTCCTGCACCCTTCTCCCCTGTCTCTATGTCTCTGCCTTGTCTCGTCTCTATTGAGTTTCTGTCTCTCTATCCTTGTTTTTTCAATTCACATATGTCCTCTGAAGCCTCTTGGGATGATTCCTTGGCCAGTGCCTTGGGGAGTAGGCACTTAGCAAAACCCAGAACCTGCCCTTGAGAAACTCTCAGTCTTGGATGAGGGCAAAGGAGGCAGGTGCGATTTCAATATGGTGTGATTCTGTGCTGGGCTGGAGGGGGTTCTTCACTCCCAGTAAAGGATCAGGGAATGCTTCCTGGAGGAGGACACATTGGATATAAGATTGGAAGGAATCAGAGCAGTTCATCAGGCCAAGATAGAGAAGAGGGTCTTAGGCAGAGAGGAGAGAGGGGTCCAGAGGCCGGAGAAATGATTCAATTGGTCAGTGATCAGTAGTGATGGGAGGAAATTTACAGGGACGAAGAGCGGGAGAAGTGAAATTTTCTGCAGCTGGAAGAGAGCTAACCACGCAGGGCCTCCAGCGCCAGGCTGAAGAACGCAGCCTTCTCCCAGTGGCGCTGGGGAGCCCTGGGAGGACTGTGAACTGGGTAGGGTGAACAGGGTGAGCTCTGGGACTTGGTGGGAAAGGGCCAGAGGGTAAGAGACTGGAGACGAAGCGGTGGGTAAGAGTCCAGACTGCACCGGGGCTGGTGTCTTTGACTTCCTAATTGTCTCTGGGTTTCTCTGGGTCTGTGGCTGCTGTCCTTGATTGTGTTGTCCTTGACTGTGTCTGGGCCTTGGGGTTCCCACCGAGGGCTGGGGGTCTCACCCCCTTTCTCTCCCCGCAGAAGGCCAGGGTTGTACCGCCTACGACGTAGCTGTCAACAGCGACTTCTTCCGGAGGATGCAGGTTGGGGCGGGGCTGCGGGGGAGGCCTGGGCCGGGGCCTCTCCCTCCACCCCTTCAGCGCTCCCGCATCTCCTCTCTCTGCATCCCTAGAACAGCGATTTCCTGCGAGAGCTCGTGATCACCATCGCCCGGGAGGGCCTTGAGGACAAATACGGCCTGCAGCTGAATCCAGGTGAGGGGGTGGGGCCAGGGCTACTGGGAGGAGCCAGCCCCGGTGCAGTTCGGGGGCAGCTCCTGCGAGAAGTAGGACTACTGTGGGCAGGGATTATGCTAGCCTCTGGGCTGTAGGGGGCTTCCCCGGTGGCTCAGCGGTGAAGAGTCCGCCTACACTGCAGGGGACACGGGTTCCATCCCGGGCTCAGGGAAATCCCCTGGAGGAGGGCATGGTATCCCGCCCCCGGATTCTTACCTGGAAAATTCCATGGACAGAGGAGCCTGGCACATTACAGCCCACGGGGTCGCAGAGAGTTGGGCATGACTGAAGAGACTGGGCACACTCTGGGCTGTAGAATTCAGGAAGAGGGCTCTGGGAGGAGAGGGAAAGAGGCCCAGGATTTCAGAGAAGGGACGGGGTCTGGAGAGCCCGAAGGGGCAGGGCTAACGCAGACAGGCTTTCTAAAGTCTAGCGTGCGGGTGTGGTCAGACCCCTGGCCTCCTAGGCAGAGGGTGGAGCCTCTCCCGTGAGGCTCTCCCAGCACAGGACCCTCTTCCCCTGCGGAGAAAGAACAGAAGGAAACCTGGGCTCATGTGACTTCTGACCCTGTGCTCCTTCCCCTCAGAGTGGCGCATACTGAAGAACAGACCTTTCCTGGGCTCCATCTCCCAGCAAAATATCCGCTCCCAGCAGCGTCCTCGGATCCAGGAGCTGGGGAATCTATACATGCCCAGCTCCCCGAGACCTGAGGCAGGGTGGGCATTCGACGGGGCCCCTATCTCCTGTCTGCCCGACATTCTTTGTAATATCTCGCTCCATACTTCGGGACGGGGTCCTGGAGCTCTGGGAACACAGAAGGAAGCAAAGTGGAATTTCACCTGGGAAGGTGTCCTGAGGCCCCAGGGCTGGGAGGGAGAAAGAGAGGCAATAGTCCTGGCCAAGCCCTGGCGGCTCTCCTGAATTATGGGTCTTGTTCCTCCCCAGCCCTGAGAAGCCTCAGCTGAGCCTTTGGCTGGAGGCCCCTGACCTCCTCTTGGCTGAAATCGACCTCCCCAAACTGGTGAGCGCGTCCCCGTGAGGTCTGGGGTCTTGGACAGAAGTGATGGGAGAGATTCCAACGAATGTTGCTAGACCAGTGTGAGCCTGGCTAGTGCTGCCCCATGACCCCAGCTGCCTCCTCTGTTCCCTGGGGTCCTTAGGCCCACTTCTGGTGCTGTCCTTACAGTGCTCAGACCTGTATTACTGTGTCCCACCTTTTTCCGGGGCATCCCTGGTGGCTCGGATGGTAGAGAGCCTGCCTGCAATGCAGGAGACCCAGGTTAAATCCCAGGGTTGGGAAGATCTTCTGGAGAAGGAAATGGCAAGCCGCTCCAGTATCCTTGCCTGGAAAATTCCATGGACCGAGGAGCCTAGTGGGCTACAGTCCATGGGGTCCCAAAGAGTGGGGCATGACAGTGACTAACACTTTGAGTTTCACCTTTTTCCTGGGAAATTAGACTCTTTAAATATGGTACCCCAACACGTGAGGCTTCTCTCTCTGGTCTGTGTTCTGATCATCCTGCTGCTGGGAAGGGAAGGGTGGGCTGATTCTCCCACACCTCCAGGATGGTGCTCTGGGGCTGTCGCTGGAAGTTGGGGAGAATCGCCTGGTGATGGGGGGCCCCCAGCAGCTGTACCATCTGGATACCTACATCCCCCTGCGGATCAACTGTGATGAGAGCAAGGCAGCCTTCCATCAGAAGAGAAAGGTACCTGGGGGGCTGGGGGTTTGGGGAAGCTAGGAACCCTGGAAGGCCTAGACTCTTGGATCTGAGGGAAGAGGGGGCAGGGGGCTGGACCCCTGGGCTCTGAATCCTCTCTCCGCTTTTTCTCCTCAGCAGTTGATGGTGGCGATGCCCCTTCTGTCAGTGCCTTCTTGACCAGATGTCTTCCTGTGCTTCTATGTTGGGGGGAAAGGCTGGTGGCTTCTCTGAAACTGAAATAAAAGATATTTGCCTTTGTCTTGTGTCTGGCTAGGAGTACATGGGGAATGGGAGGGAAGATGGACATTGGGCTGGAGTCCCGTAGAGGTCACTGCCCCAGCTCAGGCCTCGTCCTCTTCCCGGGATGTTCTCCCTGGCATCCTGACCTCTTGTCCCACCCCTTGTTTGTCCCCAACAAGGTCTCAGGGCTGACCTTGCCCAGCTCCCTTTCACGGCCCCTCCTTGGCTCTCCAGCACCCCTGGGAGAAGGTCCAAGCCCCTCTGCCGAGCACTCAAGGCTCTGTGCTATCCGGTCCCCTTCACACTCCATTTTGTCTCTTCCAGTCACTCAGGCTAATCACGGTGAACCACACTGGTTTTTTGCGCCTTTCTGTAGTTCCCCTTCGTTGGATCCTTTTTTCCAGTACACCTACCCAGGTCTACTCCAGTCCATCTCGTTGTTTGCCCTCACAGGGCTCATCTGACTTTCCACCAACACCTTGCCCCCACCATCCCAATTTTCCTTCTTAGTGAGCTTTCCCTGGAAAGCCTTTCAGTTCTTCAGGTTTTCTCTGATTTTCCCTGGTTTCCTCCTCTGGTGGTCCCCAATACTCAGTGTTACTCTCATTAGTGCGGTGCACCCTATGGTGTGACAATGCAGTTCGCTAAGTCTGTCCAACTATTTTTGACCCCATGGGCTGCCAGGCTCCTCTTGTCTTCCACTATCTCCTGGAGTTTGCTCGTATTCATGTCCATTGAGTCGGTGATGCTATCTAACCATCTCATCCTTTGCTGCTCCCTTCTCATTTTGCCTCAGTCTTTCCCAGCGTCAGGGTCTTTTCCAATGAGTCGGATGGTCACAACAAGTAGCTAAAATATTGGAGCTTCAGCTTCAGCACTAGTAGGAACTATTTGTTCAGTTAATGAATGATTGCCAACATCCTCTTCTTCCATAGTGAATCCTAAGAAGATACATAAATGCAGGAACTTCAGTGGTAGATGTTGAAAGAACAGCCAGGTGGCCAGTGTGGCTGGAAATGAATGAACTGGGTGGTGAGAAAGTAAAAAGATTTGGGGATGACGTTCAGTAGGATCCCTTGGTTCTCAGGAGTGAATTTGGGCTCCGTGTCCAACAGAGGGCGCAACGCAACTTCAGTCCATTGTCTCAGAGAACTACAACTCCCAGCAGCCCTCTGAGTATGCAGTCATTCAGAAGAAAACGGTGAAGTCCAGCGGCCGCTGGGACTTGTAGTTTGCACAGGAACCCTCCGTGGGAGGCTGAAGAACTCATTCCCGGGTCCCGAAAATGTGGGGCTGGGTCCTCTCTGCCTTCCGCGGTCTCCATGGTGATGGTTCCGGCGAAGGCTCGAGATCTGGCAGCCGCGGGGCTCCCCTCCCACTCCCTCCTCTTCACCATCTGCTCCACCTTCACACCTGGCTCGGAGCCGCGGCCGCCGCCTCCACACCCAGACCGGGGATTCTGCCGCCGCAGGGTGGCGCGTGCGGACGGCTCCGCAGGCTTCTCCCCCAGACTCTGGAGTCCGAGCTCCCGGCTCCCTTCTCCCTCGAACCCAGGAGTCCCAGCCCCCAGCCTCTCCTCCCTAAGAATTCGAGGTTTTCTCAAACACAGGCCAAACTGTGACACCAAAAGACCCAGCGAGGCAAAGCTAGAGGCGAGAGGCTGCGCCCCGTCCTTGGCGCCCGCCCGCCGCGCTGGCTGCTCCCTCTCACTCCCTCGCGGACCTGTGCCACATCATGAAATTTTAATCCCAAGTGCATTTTTGGCCCGACGCAGGGAGGCGATGGGGAAAGGAGCACCCTCCTGGGGGCTGGATCTGGAGGTGGACTCGGCGTCGGGGAAAGGGGCTGGCGGCGAAAGGAGCGGAGCAGGACCTGCCTTCGGGCAGGAGATGGCCGAGGACAGTCGAAGTTCAACCCTAGAGGGGCAGGGCTGGAATTCAGGGGTGCAATGAGTTCAGAGGGCGGGGACAGATCCCAGAGGGAGGGAATAGAACTCACGGGCGGGGAAAGTACTCCAGGATGTATACCTGGATCGGGGTCCAGAGGGTGTGGGCAAAAATCAAAGCAGGGATAGATCCCAGGAGAGGGGACAGAACTCAGGAGTAAAGAAATATCCAAGGGGACACACTCAAGGGGTAAGGACAGAACTCAGGATGAGAGAAATAAAAGGGCGGGGATAGATCCGACGCTAGGGAGGGAATAATGACCAGCAATGAGGGTAGGGGGAGTATAACTCTGAAGAGATGAACCCAGAGGGAAGGAAATCGGAAATGAAGGAACTGGAAGGGGTGGTGGGCCAAGAGGGGAAATAGAACTGGAGGGACATGGAATCCAAAAGGGGAAAGATGGAAACAGGTGGATGGGGAAGAACGAGAGGGGACAATGGGTGGATCGAAATGGGGGTTGGAATCCATGAAAGGGGAAGAAATTCCCTGAATGAGAAAAGAACCTTCTGAATGAGAAAGTTGAAACTGAGGATGTGGCGGGTTAGGGATGGCGTACCCGGGCAGGATGAGGAACTGGGGGGCACAGAAATTCGGCGAGGTAGGACTGGGAGGACAAAACGCTGGAGGATATTTAGAGGAAGATGAAAATGCGAGCACGAAATTAGGGGAAACAAGCGGCGGGAGCAAGTCTCAGGAAAGAACTCTGGAGGAGAGAGAATCTGGGATAGAAGGAGCTGGTGGGGAATGGGTGAGGGAGAAGTACCTCCGGGAAGGGACTGATTTGGGAGCGATGCAACCCAGACAAGTGAGTTCAAAACCCAGAGGCTTGGTCTTGGGCGAGGCGAGAACCTGGATGAATGGCAGTGGAAGGTGGGCGGGACTAGAATCAAGGGGCGGGGTATAGCAGGGTGGGCGGGGCCTTGTCCCGCCCCACCCCGCCCCCGATGCTGAGTCCGGTGACAGCCCCCAGAAAGCCCGCACTCGCAGCCTCCTTCCCCCCGAGCGGAGCTGCGGGGCCGGCCGGGCCGGGGCGGACCCCGGGTACCCGGACGCGGCCGCCCGGGCCCGCGGGCGGGGGGATCGGCGGGGGGGTCCGGCAGCAGGGGCGGCCACCATGGAGTTCCGCCAGGAGGAGTTTCGAAAGCTAGCGGGTCGCGCCCTCGGGAAGCTACACCGGTGAGCGTGGTGGGGGTCCTGGGCATGGAAGAACGCGAGGGTCTGAGGAGGACGCTCATTCCCACCTGGGCGCAGATGGACAGCTGGACAGGCGGTACCCATGCGTTGGCGGGGGGCGCACCCATCTGTCCAGTTTTCTCCCTTGGTCTCCGACGGTCCAGTCTCATCCATCATTTTTCTGCGCCCCACCCCATCCCTAGGCTCTCTGCCCTTTTCTCTGGGATTATAAATATATATCCCCCTCTTCTGGATCTCCGATTCCCTCGCCAGCTTCTGGGTCTCCCTTCACCTGTATTCTCTCCGCCTCCTCTCTCCAGATCTCTGTCCACTCTCTCTAAGTCTCTATTTCCTTTTATCTCTGAGTCCCCATCCCTCTCTCTCACTCTCACTAGATCTCTACAACTCTCTCTGGGTCTTTGTCTCTTTCTCTGAGTCTCTGTCCCCCAACTCCCTGCCCTAGGCTTTCTGACACTCTCCTTTAGGAACTCTGGCACTCTTTCTGTTGTTTCTTACTACCTCATCCCAGATCTCTCCATCTCTGTGTGTTTGTCAGTTGCCATCTCTCAGAGAGTTTAATCTGAAGCTAAATCGGATTGAGGTCCATTGGTCCATGTCCTTGAGGAGAGCTAAGCTGGGAGGAAGAAGCCAGGGTATCCTGGGTCTCTGATGGAGAAGGGAGTTGCAGGCCAAACATTAGGCTCCTGGAGTAGGATGGACTTTCCAAAGGGTATAGACTAGGGCTGAGAGGGACTTCCTCTCAGTCAAGGAGATGACCCCAATGACCTGGCTGTCCCCAGAGCAGTCTGCTACACCTCTCCTGAGTCTCTCACCCCCAACCCCAGCCCTGGCTCCAAGTCAGAGAAATTACTCAGCTGCGGAGAAGCCTAAAAATATCTGGCCACAGTACGGGGAGGAGTTGGGGCCTCATCAGCACCATGCCCTGCTGCCATTCCCTCAGCCCCTGGGGTCCCCGTGACCCATAGTTCTGACCCTATCTTTGATTGATCTTCAGTACAGCTTACTAGACCATGCAAGTTCTCCTATAAGTCTAACACTCGTCCTGCTTGCCGCAGATTACCTCCGCACTCCAAACTTACCCCACCCTTTAGTAACCTGAGAGATAGGAATAAAGCTGGACAGAAGGGAGGGGGGCAGGAGGATGGCGCAGTGTTGGGGAGGGGGTGGAGGAGCTGAGATAACCTCACCCTTTCTTTTCCCCAATCTTCCAGCCCCTCCCCACCCTTTTTCTCACCTCCTTTCACGAGTTTCTCAAAATACATCAGCGTGAAGTCAGGAGGGGGAGAGAGACGTGCTGGTGGAGGGGGTTGGGAAGGGGGGTGGAGGCAGGAGGAATGTGTTTCTCAGGCTCTCTTTCTTCCTCAGTCTCCGCTTCTCCTGTGTCTGGGTTTCTCTCTGTCTGACTCTGCCTGATCGTCACCTCTCTCAGCTGCCTTGGGAGCCCCTAGAGACCCCAGAGTTCAGGGTTCCCACCAGGACAGTCACTAAGGAGTTTGAGCCCAGAAGAACAATCGCATCTGATCCTGGGGTCTGCTTTGGTGATCGCTGAGAGGGGGAAATGCCCACACCGGACTCCTTTTAATCCTCTAGACGAAGCTGGGGGAACTGAGGCACCATTGGGAAAAGGGGGAAGTCCGTGGCTGAGTACACATGGCATCTTTTGAACCCAGGTCAGTCTCCCGCCCAAGTCTTGGGTGGGGGCTGCAGATTTCCTCGAGATGAGTGCTGCTGGAGTGGGTGGAAAACTCCCTCAGATCAGGAGACACGTAGCAACCCAGGGTGACTTGGGACAAGGACAAGGAGGGAAAGGGAACACAGCAAGACACAGGAGCCGATACGCCTCCTTTTTGAGAGCCAGGCCTGGGGCAGGGCGATGCGGAGGGCCAGGAAGTGATCAGGTCTCACTGCTGCTTGTGTGTGACCTTGGACATGCTGCTTCTGTTTCCTCAGCCTCAGTTTTCTCAGTTGTACAATGGGAGGGTAAGGGAGAACCAAAGGGACATGAGGACAGAGACTGGGGAGGCGGGAGTAGGGGAGTGGACTGAGAATCTCCGAGAAGCAGAGGCGGAGACCCAGAGATGGAGGCTGAGACACTCTTCATTTTGGGTGAAAGAAAGTGGAAGGGGGCAGTCCGACTCTGCAACCCGATGGGTTGTAGCCTGTCAGGCTCCTCTGTCTATGGAATTATCCAGGCAAGAATACTGGAATGGGTAGCCTTTCCCTTCCTCAGGGGATCTTCCTGACCCAGGGATCTAACCCAGGTCTCCCACATTACAGGCAGATTCTTTACTGTCTGAACCATCAGGAAAGTGCCCTACCTGCTCCCTAATCACGGCCTTTCATCATCACCAAGTTCCTAATCCTGAGTTCCAGGCATCCTGAGAGGGCAAAGCGATATGTTCTTACCCTCCATGAAGCATTGGGGCCACCTTCACCTGTGCATCTCTAGTTCTCCTGAAATGATAATGTCACCTTGAAGTGACATTATCTTTGTACACTCACATTCTACTCATGCCCCCATTTTACAGATACAGAATACTGAGACTGCGTTCCTTTGTTTAGAAAACCTTGATCCGAGATCTCTATCCTCGTATTAACAATGAATATCAAATTTCAGGGGCTGCAATCCCATCTTGAGTTTCAGGGTCAAACCACATGGGAGGGCAACCTGGGTCAAAGTTTAATTTCATTGGCCGACCTGTTCTAATGGGAGGGGCCAGTTCCTGCCACCGTGCACTATTCATTCTAGGGGGCTTCTGTTCCCCACTCTCTGGCTCATTGTTCCCTACCCAGGGTCTTATTCCTCGACCCCCTAGTTTCTGTCCGTTCCCCCAGTCTCCCCACTTTCTTAACCCCCTCCCCCACTTCCTTAAGTTCCAGGATGGGGAGGGTTGCTGTGTTCCCATCTCTTCCACCCGCCTCCTCCCAGGCCGTCTGGCTGTTCTTTCCTCCCCCGTCCCAGTCTCCCTCGCCTCCATCTGTTCTAGCCCCTTCCTGGGATCCAGCCGGATCCCCTGGCTGCCTACCGGCCTCGGAGAGGAGCCACGCCTCACACATCATGTCCCCAGCCTGTCTCTCCTCAGGCTCCTTGTCTTTCTGTCTTTCTCTCAGCGTTCTGGGTCTCTGTCTCTGCGTTCTCTCTCCTGGGTTTCTGTCCCCACTTGTCTTTGGGTCCCTCACTGGGTTTCAGTCCCTTTCCTTCTCAGGGTCTCGTCCTGTCCCATCACCCCCCATCTTTTCTCAGGGTCTCTGCCCCGGTCTCTTTCAGACTGGTTGTCTGTTTCTCCCTCTCTGGGAATCTGTTTCCTTCTCTCTGAGTCTCTCTCCCTCCTGTGTCTCTGATCCTTTTTCTCTCACTCTCTGTTCTCTCCACCCCCCGACTCCATTTCTGACATCCTTTTGAATTTTTCCACGTCTGTCTCAGGGCACCTCTTTCTCCCTGCAGCCTCTCTCTGGAATGGAGGTGGCCCTCCAAGTACCCTATCCATCGTCACAGATTCAATCCTGGATCCAGAACAGGCGGGGGCGAGAGTCACGCTGGGGACTGAGCCAACCCCCCTACCAGGGCCATCTGTCCCTTGCCAGGACACCACCCGCCACTCCTCCCCACCCCCCAGACTGACAGCCTGAACTCAAGTTTCCCCAGATATATCCAGCTGGGCTGCTGGATTCCAGTGCCTTGGACCTCTCCGACCCCTGCCCCTCCTACCCCGATCCCTGGGAGTGGGCATCCAGTGGCTGAATGGTGTCAGCTGGATGTCAGCCCCACACCTGGGCCTGGAAGGAGGGGTGCGGTATATATAGCAGATGTGGCTGAGAAGCATCTGTTCTTTTGACACCTTTGCTGAGGCATCTCCTTAGCGCCTTTGCTTCCTCAAATAGACTCATATCTGGAAGACGGGGCTGGAGAGAGTCTCTGGGCCTTGAGGATGGGGGCTGGGGGCACAGGGTTTTGGATCACAAAGGGTAGCCTGGGTCTAAAACAACTGAGTTGAGAGGTGACAAGGCTAGTGGAGAAGGGAACTGGGGAGTTCCATACTCGAATCTGAGGAAGGAAGGGGCTGGGGGCGCGTGGGAATTCCTCGTCTGAGGGAGATGGAGACCAGGGGTCCAGATTCCTGGAGGGAGAAGGAAGTTAGGGGCTGAACTCTTGGGGAAAGAGGGGTTGCAGGTTTAGAATCCCTGGTCTTGAAAAACAAGAAGTTTTGCCCTGACTCGTGTCATGGGGAGGAGGGGGCTAGGGGCCCGGACGTCCGAGTCTGATCTTTGCTGCCTCGCCGCAGTCTTCTGGAGAAGCGGCAAGAAGGTGCCGAGACGCTGGAGCTGAGTGCAGATGGGCGCCCGGTCACGACGCAGACCCGGGACCCGCCGGTCGTGGATTGCACCTGCTTTGGCCTCCCTCGCCGCTACATTATCGCCATCATGAGCGGTCTGGGCTTCTGCATTAGCTTTGGCATCCGCTGCAACCTGGGCGTGGCCATCGTCTCCATGGTCAATAACAGCACGACCCACCGCGGGGGCCACGTGGTGATGCAGGTAGCTCGGGGGCGGGAGCTGCCTGAGCCTGGGGGAAACCCTGCCCAGGCCCTCTGATGACGTCACACTCGCCTACGCGAGGCCCAGGCCACGCCCCTTCCACGCCCCGGCCTGAGTAGACCCGCCTTTTTGCCCTGCCCCACCATGGGCCCTAACCAGGTGGCGCTAGTGGTAAAGAACCCTCTTGCCAATGCAGGAGACATGAGATGTGGGTTCGATCCCTGGGTGGGGAAGATCCCCTGGAGACGGGCATGGAAACCCAATCCGGTATACTTGCCTGGAGAATCTCATAGACAGAGGAGCCTGCTGGGCTACAGTCCATGGGGTCACAAAGAGTTGGACACTTGCCACACAACCTCAGTTCCAGCTCACCTCAGGGCTCTCTCTTCCTAAGTCCTGCCCTTATCTAAATGAAGCCCCACTCCTGTTTGTTTCACCTCTCTGCTTTCCAAGTGTAGCCTCTTCCAAGCATTTGGTTCCCTATGATATGGCTGCTCCTGTTTCATTTTGGGCATCCTAGCAACTTTGCTCCACCTGCATCTCCTGCACCTGTTCCAGTGTTGAATGTTACTCCCAGGCCAACTCAGGCTCCGTGAATTTGTTGTTGTTGTTGCCGTACCTTGCAGCTTGCGGAACTTTCTCAAGCAGGGATCTAACCAGCACCCCCTTGCAGTGGAAGCAGGGAATCCTACACACTTGACCACCAGCGAAGTCCCTCCACCGTGAATTTTTTTTTTTTTGATGTGAAACATTTTTAAAGTCTTTATTGAACTTATTACAACATTGCTTCTGTTTTGTTTTTTTGGCCATAAGGCATGTGGGATCTTAGCTCCCCTACCAGGGATCAAACCCTGTATTGGAAGGGGGAGTCTTAACCACTGGACCGTCAAGGAAGGCCCCACTGTAAATTTTGATTCTGGCTTTTTGGAAGTTCCACCGCTGCTTATATCCCTTCTCCCTCTGCTCTGGCCATTAACCTAAAGCCCTGCTTTGTCTCAGATTTTCTGTTTTAATTTCCATATAGGCCATGCCCCTGCCTCCAAAAAAAAAAATCCTGATTTGGGCTGTGGCCTACCTGCCCCTGTTCTTTTCCAATCATGCCCAACCCTTTGGCTACTTCTTGTCTCTTCCTAGAACCCATCCAATCTGCAAACAGTTTGTACATTGGTTAGAAGTGGAGGAAGAAACGTACCCCATATATGGGCTCCTACGCATTCAGAGAAGGGACCCTGAGGCAGGCAAGCAGACAGAGCTAGGCCTCTAGGCAGCAACAGGCTCTGTTGCTAAGGTAGTGCGGCCCTAGCAACTTGGAGGAGCAAAGTTGGGGTAGATGGCCCGAGCTCTGATTGGCAGGCATTTTGAAGGCGAGAGGGGATCCTTGTTGCTGATTGGCTGAGGGACTGTCTGCGGGTGCTGATTGGTGGAGAAGCAGAGCGTCTGGAGCAGGGGTGATGGTTTGATGTGCCTTTTGGCCCACAGAAAGCTCAGTTCAACTGGGATCCAGAGACTGTTGGCCTCATACACGGCTCCTTTTTCTGGGGCTACATTGTCACCCAGATTCCTGGAGGATTTATCTGCCAAAAATTCGCAGCCAACAGGTATGCAGGGGGTGGGGCGGATGTCTCAAAGTGGGCAGAAACTACAATTGTGTGGGTGGAGTTAGAGGCTGTGGCCTTGCATTTGGGGGCTGATCGGGGAAGAGGCCCTAGAGAAAGGTGGGGTTTGTATTGTGGAAGCGGGGAGTCTCATAGAAGGTGGGACCTGGGGTTCTGGGGGTGCGGGGCCTGGCCTGCTGAAGGAGGAAAGGGCAGAGTCCTAGGTCTGGCAGGATAGCTGGACTCTTCTCGGAACACAACTTTTCCTATCAGGGTTTTCGGCTTTGCTATTGTGGCTACCTCCACTCTAAACATGCTGATCCCCTCGGCTGCCCGTGTCCACTATGGCTGTGTCATCTTCGTGAGGATCCTGCAGGGGTTGGTAGAGGTAAAGCTCCGCCCCCTATGACCCCGTTGCCATTCCGACCCCACCTTTTCTCGTTGACTTTGGTTTTCTCTTCCCTAGGGGGTCACGTACCCTGCCTGCCATGGGATCTGGAGCAAATGGGCCCCGCCCTTAGAGCGGAGTCGCCTGGCGACGACAGCCTTTTGCGGTGAGAGGAAGGGGCTGGGATCCGGACTCGTGGGTCTGGGGCCGGTGGGGGTGGGGGTGCTGGAGTCTAGACTCTTGGGTGGAGGGAGGAGGGGGTTTCGGGCTTGAACTCCCGGATCTGAGAGAGGAGGGGCCTGGTGACCCAGACCGACGTGTCTAAGGGAGGAGGGGCAGTGACCGGTAATTCTGTGTCCCAGGAAGGTAGGGGCTGGGAATCCGCACTACTGCATTTGAAGAAAGATGCGCTCTTCTCCATTCTGCACTCTCCCCGTTAGGTTCCTATGCTGGGGCGGTGGTCGCGATGCCTCTCGCCGGAGTCCTGGTGCAGTACTCAGGATGGAGCTCTGTATTCTACGTCTATGGTGAGGGGCCCGGACGCCTGGGTCCGGGTGGTGCCGGGGCAGAGCGAGGCCGGTCGTCACCTCGCTTCCATCCTCCTCCTGACCCCCTCCACCCACCAGGCAGCTTCGGGATCTTCTGGTATCTGTTCTGGCTGCTTGTCTCCTACGAGTCCCCGGCGCTGCACCCCAGCATTTCGGAGGAGGAGCGCAAGTACATCGAGGACGCCATCGGCGAGAGCGCCAAGCTCATGAACCCCGTCACGGTCCGGGCCCAAGCCTGGGGAGGCTGGGGCGCGGTGGGAAGAGGAGAGTTATCAAGGCAGGGAGACCAGAGGAAGAGGGGCTTTGAATCCTCACTGCGTGTGGATCTTGGTAGATCTACATAGACATTTCCATAGACATTTAGAAGAGACGATGGGATAGCCAGTTGGATGGAACTAGAACCTAGGAAGCATGATCAAAGCCCAGGGAGGACGGGGTTAGCAGGTGCGGAGAGCAGGGCTAGGTGGTGAGGTGGGCGGAACCACTGATGGGCGTGGTTAAACCTGCAGAGGCGGATTAGAATGTGGGGTTTTGCTCAGACCTCAGGGTGGGTGAGGCTCGAATTAGGGGGCATAATTGGGTGGAAGGAGACTCTTGGGTCCACATTTATGACTCTCTGAAGGTCATCGTGGGGTCTGGACACCCGCCAGCCTGAGGACCACTGAGGCTAGGATGTCAGCGTTCCCATGGGGATGCGGTCAGGCCGGCGACCCTGCCTCCTCGGCGGCTTTAGTGAGACAGGGAAATCTGGGTCTCTGCGCGACTGTCGTGGGATCCCTGAAGGGACTTGGAGAGCGCCCAGGCCTGTTCTCTGTCTTAGCAGCCCTTCCCTCCTCTCCCCCACCACAGAAGTTTAACACACCCTGGAGGCGCTTCTTCACATCCATGCCAGTCTACGCCATTATCGTGGCCAACTTCTGTCGTAGCTGGACTTTCTACCTGCTTCTTATCTCCCAGCCTGCCTACTTCGAAGAAGTGTTCGGTTTCGAGATCAGCAAGGTTGGGCCCGGAAGGGGAGAGCTGCGGGCGCGGCGGGAGGGTGAGCGCGGGAAGGAGAGGAACCTGGATCCCAAGGGGTTGGAAAGGGGGCAGGGAGGAAGCCCATGGTACCTGAGCCGTGGTGAGACCCCCAGGCAGGTGGCCGCTGAGCCGCGACGCCTTGTACGCCCGCCGGCGCAGGTGGGCCTGGTGTCAGCGTTGCCTCACCTGGTGATGACCATCATCGTGCCCATTGGAGGCCAGATCGCCGACTTCCTGAGGAGCCGCCGCATCATGTCCACCACCAACGTGCGCAAGTTGATGAACTGTGGGGGTGAGTGGGGCGGGGCCTGGATATGGTCTGGGACCGGGCTGGGATGGGCGGAGCATGGCTGGGCGGATCTAGGGGGCTGGACCATGGCGGATGGGGCGGGGTCAGAGGGCGAGTCCATGGGGCGTGTCCAAAAGGCAGAGCGGGAGTGAGACCAGGTCTGGCAGGAACGAATCTTAGGTGGCAGCCTCCGGGGCAGTGTCTGTAGAAGGGCAAGGTGGGTGTGGCTGCCGAGGTGAAGCAAAGGCGAGACCACGTTGGGTCTGGAAGGACGGGGCCTATACGAGGCTGGCCAGAGTAGGATGGGAACTGGGTGATGAAGAGGGGCACCCGGAGAGACAAAGGTGTGAGTGTAATGAATGGGGACTGAGAGGGAAGCCGTGAAGGTGCCGGGGTGGGGCCTAGACCCTCTGTCTTCAGGGCGTGGTCTAGTCAGGGGGTGGGGCCATTGAGGTCCCAGCTGGGGTAGCGAAGCCTGTGCACGTGGTCAAGGGCCAGGCACTGGAGAATTGAGGGCTTGGTTAGGGCGGGCGCGGGCAGAATGGAGGACAAAGCCAGGGACAGGCGTGGAAGTGGCAGGACTGGGTCAAACTGGGGAAGGCTGGGAGCCAGGAGTGGGTCTGGAGAGGCGGTGCAGGGCGGCCTGTGCTCAGAGGGGGCGGCCCTCCGTAGGCTTTGGCATGGAAGCTACGCTGCTGTTGGTGGTCGGCTACTCGCACTCCAAGGGCGTGGCCATCTCCTTCCTAGTCCTCGCCGTGGGCTTCAGCGGCTTCGCCATCTCCGGTGAGAACCGGCGATCTGCAGCTTGAGGGTGGGGGGGACTCTGCTCAACTCAGTGGGGAACTTCCTGGCTCAGGTAGAGCACCTCCCAGCCTGGCGAAAGGCAGACTGGAAAAAGCGGAGCGGCCGGGAAGTCGGGGAGGCGAGGCTGGGGGAGGAGTCACTGGCGTGGGAATCAGTTGTGACGCCTCCCGGCTCGCCTCGCCAGGGTTCAACGTGAACCACCTGGACATCGCCCCGCGCTATGCCAGCATCCTCATGGGCATCTCCAACGGCGTGGGCACGTTGTCCGGCATGGTGTGCCCCATCATCGTGGGTGCCATGACTAAGCACAAGGTCCGTGCCTGGGCCCTGACCCACTTGCCCTCCAAATGTGTACAGCACCTTCCTGACATACGTCACCTCTCTGGATCTCCGGCTCCTTTTCCAGAGAAAAGGCCCGCCCCTTCCCTAGGCCCGCCCCTTTCCACTAGCCCCGCCCCTTCCCTCTCTTGTCTCTCTGTCCTCTGACTTCACCTCCCCGTTGTCCCCGCTACAGACTCGGGAGGAGTGGCAGTATGTGTTCCTCATTGCCTCCTTGGTGCACTATGGGGGCGTCATCTTCTACGGGGTCTTCGCTTCGGGAGAGAAGCAGCCGTGGGCGGAGCCTGAGGAAATGAGCGAAGAGAAATGTGGCTTCGTTGGCCACGACCAGCTAGCTGGCAGCGACGAAAGCGAAATGGAAGATGAGGCTGAGCCCCCTGGGGCACCTCCTGCTCCCCCTCCATCCTATGGGGCTACACACAGCACAGTTCAACCCCCAAGACCCCCACCCCCTGTCCGGGACTACTGACCACGTGCCTCCCACTGGATGGCAGTTTCCAGGACCTCCATTCCTCACATCTCTGGCCTGAGTGACAGTGTCAAGGAACCCCAGTCCTCTCTGTCCTGCCTCAGGCCTAAGAAGCACTCTCCCTTGTTCCCAGTGCTGGCAGATCCTCTTCCCATCCTATTTGCCTCTCAGGGGTAGTGAAGCTGCAGACTGGCAGTTTCAAGGATACCCAAATTCCCCTAAAGCTTCCCTTCTCCACTCTTTTCTGCCTCAGTGGTTTCAAATCTCTCCTTTCAGGGCTTTCTTTGAGTGGACAATTCAGACTCTTCCTCTCTCGTGGTTTTGGGCAACCTTTCCCTTTCCTTGAACCCCTGGGACTCTCAGGCGAACCCCTGAGATTACTCAACACACCTTCCTCTTTCAAAAAAATTCAAGGTCTTCCTCTAGAAGTTTCAAATCTCTCCCAACTGTATTCTGCTTTTTCCAAGTTGGTTTAACTAATCACCCATCCCTGCCATTCTAGGGACTGATTCTCACCAGCGTTTCTGAGGGGAAATGGCAGTTTCAAGCACCCCACCCCCTACAACCTCTTCATCCCTCCCCCACCAGCAGACTCTGCTGCAGCACCAAATTTCCCCAAAACCTTCTCCCAGCTTAGCACATTGCCTAGGGAAACAACCAAAATGGCAGTTTTAATATGCCTCTCTTCACCCCCATGCACTTTTTCTGACACGATTTTCAGGTCTAAGAAGAGCGGCTGCTCAAGTCCATCAACTCAACGGTTTGAAGCCACCGCCATTCAGCTTCCCTATGGTGGTTTCAAGACGCTCCCCTTCCCCCCAGTTCCTTGCACTTTATTCTCCTGGGTGGTTTTGAACTACCCTCATTTTCTCAGTGGCCATTTACTGCGTCCCTCAGGGGCTAAATGACTCCAAATCTGGGATCCTTCCCCTCTCAGACTCCCCTATTTCGGCTTAGAATTTGGGGGAACATATGTAAAGGAGAAGTCACAGAATCCCAGGAAAGGGAATGGGGCTGGGGAAAAGGGGTGTTTTCCCCCGGGGCAGGGTTGTGTCTTTGTGTCTCTGTCTCTGTGATTGTAAATCCTGCCCTGCCCCTCTCCCAATAAAATGCTTTGGTGTACACACCCAGTAGTCACTGGCCTTGGGAATCTCCAACCTCCTCCCTCGGACCGAGGAGCCCAAGCCCCCAGTCACCTTGACCCCAGCCACCCTCCTCTCCCAGGACTTAGGCCAGAGGAGTTGTCCAGCTGTGGGTACACGCAATTTATTCGGTCTCAGATTGTGTTCTCCGCTGACATCTAAAGCATTTCTGGGGGTCCTCTATTCTAGAGGGCCACTAGGTAGCAAAGCTGACCCCGAGGACGGGACCCCTGGGTGCTTCCTCCGTCCGGGGCTGGCGCAGGTCTGGAGAGGCTCACAAGAAGTTGTTTGGGAGTGTGGCAGGGGAGAGCGGTTCGAGGCGCTGGGGGCGGCCCCCGCGGGGCGGTGGAGGCAGCTTGGGGGGCAGCGGCGGGGTGGGCGGTGGCTGCTTGGTAGCGATGTGTGAAGGGATCCAGGCGTCCGGCGCGTAAAAGTAGAGGTCGTAGGGTTCCTTCGGGGCGTCCAAATGCATAACTATGGAGACAAAGGAGCGAATTCGTCCCCGGAGCTGACCGGGGGCCTGTCCCCTCTACTGAGCCGCTGGCGGATGAGGAGACGGGGACGAGGACTCCAAGCTTCCACTGGAATCAGTTTTTCCAATAATCTTAAGAGGCCTTAAATACCAAGGGGGCGTGGCGTCCGCGCAGCAGGGGCGGGGCATGCCGCGCGCCAGGAGGGGGAAGGGGCAGGGCTTGTAGGGACCTGCCCTTACCCCACCTGGGGCAACTCCACGCTGCGCTGGGGGCTCAACTTCACAGGTGTTTGTGAAATTTCCAGAGAATTGGGGGTCAGGGCTTCTACTGACCTTGGATGGGAACCTGTACTTTTAGTACTTTAAGGGCGCCCTTAAGTGCCAGGCGAAACCAGGTTAAGGACACGTGCAAGCACTTAAGGAGCGGGACGCTGCAGGAGTGGCTCACCCGGTTCATCTCCGTCGTTCGGAAGCCGGTGGTGTGCGAAGGGCCGGTGTCGAGCCGCCCGGCGGTAGAGACACCACAGCAACAGGAAAATGCCAATAAGCAGCCCGATCCCGGCGAGGAATAGGCAGAGGGCCCCGCCTGCTACGCCCCGGGGACGGCCCACCAGGGTCATGCCTGGAGGAATGAGGCCCAGGGACTGAGCAATCTAACCTCCTAGCCCCCTCCACCCTCAGACCCAGGAGTCCAGATCCCGCCCTCCTCCGCCCTCGGATCCGGGAGTCCAGACCCCCAGCCCCTCCTCCCTCAGAGCCAGGGGTCCGGACGCCCAGCCCCTCCTCCCCCAGACCCGGGGGTCCAGCCCCCAGCCCCTCCTCCCCCAGACCCAGGATCCAGACCCCCAGCCCCTCCGCCCTCAGACCCGGGGGTCCAGGCCCCCAGCCCCTCCTCCCTCAGACCGGGGGTCCAGGCCCCCAGCCCCTCCTCCCTCAGACCCGAGGGTCCAGCCCCCAGCCCCTCCTCCCCCAGACCCAAGATCCAGACCCCTCCCCCGTCAGACCCGGGCGTCCAGCCCCTCCTCCCTCGGACTGGGGGTCCAGACCCCCAGCACCTCCCCCCTCCGACCCGGGGGTCCAGCCCCAAGCCCCTCCCCCCTCAGACCCAGGGATCCAGGCCCCCAGCCCCACTCCCTCAGACTGGGGGTCCAGGCCCCAGCCCCACTCCCTCAGACCCGGGGATCCAGGCCCCCAGCCCCTCACCGGTCTCCTGCACTCTCTCCAACACGATGATAGTGTTGACTCTCTCACCTCGACTGCGCCGCTGAGGGGCCCGCGGAGTGGCTGGGGCCGGCTGACTGGGGGGCCCTGGAGGAGCAGGAGGCCCTGCAATCCGGACTGAGGGAGGAGGGGCTTCGGGCCCTTTAGGGCTAGAGTTCTGGGGGGATTTCAGATCAACTGTCCCCGGAGAAACTGAGGTGGGCAATTTAAGGGCGGTGGGCTGGGTGGCTGCAAGTGCTTCTGGTTTGGGATTCAGGGATTGCTCATTAAGAGCAGTAATTTCTTCTTTGAAGGGTGCAGGAGTTTCTGGGGCAAGGCTAGTGGAGATTTCAGGGTCCGAGGCCGTGGGGATCTCTGTTGAGTCTTGGTAGAAGGTTGTGGGGAATTTTGTTTGAGGAATCTCGGTGGGGTTGGGCTTGTGGCCTATATGAGATGCCAGGTGGGGTGTTTCAGTAGGGTCAGGATGGAGGGTCTGGAGGAATTTAGAGTTTGGTGTGTCAGAGTCATGGGTTTCCAGAGATTTGAGGTCAAAGATTTTGGTGGGGTCAGAATTTGGGGTCTCAGGGGTTTCTGCAAGTGATATCTCAGGGGAGCTAAGTTTGGGAATCTCTGGGAATTCTTGATGTGGAGTTTGGGTAGGATCAGGGTTTGGGGTCCCAGAAAATCCTAGGTGTGAAGTTTTAGAGGGATTAGAGTTGAGATTCTCACAGGATTCTGTGTGTGAGATTTCTGTGGACTTAACCTTGGAAATCTCTGGGGATTCTTGGTGTGGAGTTTGGGTAGGGTCAGGGTTTGGGGTCTCAGAAAATGCTGGGTGTGCGGTTTTAGAGGAATTAGGTGTAGAGGCCTCAGGGGATTCTGTGTGTGGAAGTTCAGTCAGGTCAGCTTTGGGGGTCTCAGATGGTTCTGGATATATCATTTTGGAGGGGTTAATTTGGAGGGTGTCCAGGGACTCTGGTGTTGAGGTGCTGAATGAGTTAGGTTTGGGGGCCTTAGGAGGCTCCTGCTGGGGGGTTTCTTGGAAGTCAGTACTGGGGGTCTCAGTGAAGGCAAGGGGGGAGGGCTCAGGGGAAACCACATGAGGTGTCTTGGAGGGCTCAGGATAAGCAGCCCCTGGGGATTCTGGGTTAGGTCCATAGAGACTGGAATTTTCAGAAGCCGGAGGGTAGGGCTGGGAGGGGTGGTCTATCCCCAAGAAATCAGAGCCCACAGGCAGTGAGACCGTAGGGGCGGCCTTGGAGCCCAGCCAGGTGAAGAGGAAGCCGAGAAGGAAGAGGATTGGCCTGAAGGATTTCATAGCTTTGGGTGATACCTGTAGCAGCAGTGGAGCGGGAAGGAAGGGGTTAAGGTCAGAGCCGCCGGGGAGGAGCCTCTGCCCACTCCGGAGGCCACGCCCAGTGGCCCCCAGATAGACCACATTAGCACCGCCCAGGTCAGAGCCCTCCCCAGTAGGCTGTGGGGTGGAAGCCACGGTAGCTAAGGGAGACTGAGGCACAGGGCTTCTTGGGAGTCGTAGTAAATTTCCTTATCTGTTTCCCCAAAGGGGGTCCCAGGAAAATTGGGAAAGAAAGATACATTTCCGAGCCCCTAGATCTTTGACTTTGGCTTCGAAGTGTGTAGACCTCTGAGGGGACATGGGATCAATTCCTCTTCAAGGGCCCTGGGGACATCTTGACTCAACAGTTGTTTACATTAGAGGAGGCTCAGAAGGAACGCCTGACCGCCTGGATTTGAGAGATGAGGGGGCCTAAATGCCTGTAACCTGAGGAGGCAGAAGACTCCTGGATCCTGGTCAAGAAGCCTGCTGGGGGTTCAGACTCCTTTTTTCCAGAGGGTGGAGGGCAATGTGGGTCTAAATTCCTAATTCTCTAGAAAGGAGAGGCCTGAAGGTTCAGATGCCTAGAATTTTGAGGGAGCAAAGCTTGGGGGGGTGGGTAAGTTGTGGATTACAGGAGAGAAAGGAAATGGGTGTCTGGAACTCTTGGGTCCTGAGTTAGGAGGAGATTGGAAACTCTTGAGTCTCCTATCCTCCAGAAATAGGTGTATAAGGGGTCTGGATTCCTCAGGCTTCAAGAGGAGACAGCTTGGGGCAGGACTCGTGTCTCTATGGAGGATGGAAACTGAGATCCCCAGGTCTCAGGTTGGTCTTGGGCAGAGATAGTTCTCGGGTTAGGGGGAGGTGGGGTGGGTATACATCCAAATGGGATGGGGCCTCTTGGGGTCTGGGGTCTCTTACCTGCTCAGTGGGGTCCAAGATAACAACAGGTGAACAGAGCTGAATGCAGAGATCGGTGAATGCTGCAGAATGGCTCTGGGTGGGGTGGCAGGAGGTAGGGTCCCAGGGGCATAGGTGATGCAACTGATCCCTACCCTTGGGATCCTGGGAGCCTAGCGACAGCTTGAGCTCTTAAAGGGCCAGAGATAAAGGATAGTGTCTCTGGAGTGGGGGAGGGAGTTAGGGACTGGATCCTTTGGTTGAGGGGTGTGACCCAACCCAGCTCTCCTCCCTGCAAACCCAGGGGTCCCAGCCCTCTGCCCTCTCCTACACCCACACCAAGCATCCAGGTCTCTGGTAGCCTTCCACTTCAATATCCAGGAGTTGGGAGCCCCCCACCCACCCAAAGACCTCTCCCCTCAGATCCAGGAATCCAGGTTCCCAGACCCAGGCCTTGTTCCCCTCCTCTGGGGAACTAGGAGTCTTGGTTCCCATGTCCTGTCAATCAGAGACCCAGATTGCTGCTGCCTTTTGGGACTTCCCAACCTTTGCCTACCATCCCATCGTGAAGAGCTCACCCTGTTAAGAGCCAGTACTGGGGGGATGGGCCTTATCGTCACAGCACCCCCAAATTCCTCCCCGGGAAGGGCTTGGACACTTCAGGGTAGTCAGGGTCCTTGTCTGTCTTTATCCCTTCTGGGCAGTGTCGCTAAGACTTTCCTGATTTTGCCTGTCACTATACTTGCCTTCACAGCCCACCGCCACACATCCCCTTTGCCTTCTCTTTCCTACTCCTGTCTCCCACCTCTCAGTCTTTCTGGTCTCTGCCTGCCTGGATTTGTCTCTGGACATCTCTGCCCAGGCTGGCTGGCTGTCCTCCCATCTCCTTCTGTCTTTCCAAGTGCCGTTCCCTTGATCCTCCATCTCATAGCTGCTCTCTTGGTCCCTTTCCCCTCTCTTCTCTCTTCCTTCCCTTTTCCTTACTTCCTCTGTGGCTCCCTTTCTCCCTCTTTCCTCTTCTCTGTCATTCTTTGTCCTTCCCTCTCATCTCTTTGTGTCTCTGCATCTCCCCATCGGTCCCTCCTCTGTTCCTTTCCCTGTCTCTCTTTCCCTGTGTCTCTGGCTTCTGCTCTGATGGTCCTTCCGCCTGTCTCTATTTTTATCCCTCGGACACACCCCCTGTGTCCACCTCTCTGTCTGTCTGTCTCTCCCCCTCCCGATTCTCCTCAGGTCCCAGCTCTTGGTCCCAATTAGTGGGTGGCCGACAAGGCAGCCGCTGGCCCCCCACCCCCGGCTCCTCATTACCGCTGGCAGCTCCTAATGAGCCTGGGGTGGGGGTGACCCGGTGCCCCCGGCCCCCTGGTCTGCGTCACTGGCCGCTGCGGGGGCTGTGGAGGCGATATAAGGGGGCTGCCAGCCTCGCTGCCGGGAGCCCACTGCGCGGTAGGGCACCCTGCGAATGGGCTTCAGGGGTGGGTGGGTGGATGATGGGGTCTGGTTTCTGGGCCCAGACGCGGGCATCACTGAGCTCTTTCTTGTCTCTCCACAGGTGATGGAGACCCGCCAGGTACCCAGGAGCCCCCGGGTGCGGCTGCTGCTGCTGCTCCTGCTTCTTGTGTCCTGGGGCCACCGCACGGCCTCAGGAGTCGCCCTACCTCCCGCGGGGGTCTTCAGGTAAGTTGGACATCCAAGTCTCCTAGGGAAGGGTGGGGACTCCGATAGGCGGAAAGAGACCCAAAGAGAATGGGAAACAAAGACTCAGAAAGGGAAAATAGAGACCCAGAGAGGAGGACAGAGGTGGGAGGTTAACAGGTAGGTAATCTGCAAAACAAAGAGATACAAAAGAATTCTGAGAAAGGCTTTGAGAGACTTGAAAGGAGTCTAAGCAGGAACGAGTTTGTTCCTTGAGCAACGTTTATTGGGTCTGCGGTGTGTGCCACGCGTGCGCCGAGCGCTGGGGCCGGACAGGGGCATCAGACTCGGTCTCTGTACTCAGGAGGCTCGGAACCTGGTGAAAACTGAGCCGAAGACCCACACGGAGCAAGAGACGGGGACAGAAACCGAGTCCCTCCGCAGCTGGTGCAGTCACAGGGCTTCGAGTTAGACCGCGGGGAGAACAGGCGGCGGGCCGTGGGCCGGGACCCATGGTAACCGCCTCTTTTCCATCTCCCGGCAGACTCCGCACCCCCGGCGGGGCTCGGGCGGGTCCGGCCACCCCCCAGTCGCGGCGGAGCCTGGCGCTGGCGGACGACGCGGCCTTCCGGGAGCGCGCGCGGCTGCTGGCCGCCCTCGAGCGCCGCCACTGGCTGAACTCGTACATGCACAAGCTGCTGGTGCTGGACGCGCCCTGAGCGCCTGCCCGCCCCACCTCAATAAAGACCCTGCTGTGCCTCCCGACTGCGCCTCCTTCCTGCGCCTCTGTGCGTGTGGTGGTGGGTGTGTGTGTGTGTGTACACGTGCAGGGGGCGGGCCCTGTGTCCGCTACGCTGGCCTCTAACCCTCTGTTCTCATCTTTCCCTCCACTCATTCTTTCTCCCCTCTGTTCACCTCCTCTACACTATTGCCCCAGCTCTGCCCCTTGCTCCCACTCTGTGCCTTTGTCCTTCTCCACTCGCATACCTGCTCCCAACCCACCCTGAGTCTCCATCCTCCCCCCCTTCCCTCGCTCTCTGTAACCTCCCTGGTCTCTGTACCCCTCTGGGTCACTGGCCCTTCTCTGGATCTCTGTAGCTCACTGGGTATCTGTTCTCCTCTCTCGGAGTCTCTATAATTCTCTTCCTTCCTCCGGGCTTCCCGGCCCTCTGGGGATTCTTCGTCTCCTTTATTCTTCTTTATGCCTAAAACTCTTCCTTTTTCTGAAAAATAAGGAACGCTTGGCAAATTTGTGTCATCCTTGCGCAGGGGACATGGTAATCTCTGTATCATTTCAATTTTAGTATATGTGCTGCTGAAGTGAACACCTTCCTTCAATTATCACTTTTTCTCTGCCTGACTTATTCATGTTCTTCCCACCCCTCTCCCCCCTTTCTTCCTATTGGTCTCCATCTCTTTCTCCCAGCTCTCATTTTCTCTGAATTTCTTTTTTCTCATTCTCTCATCACTTCCCGACTTCTACTGCCGGCACAGTGGAAAGATCAGAGGCGGTGGGATGGGGTGGGGGCCCTGGAGATGTACTTGCTATTCAAAACCAGGCTCCCCGAAACCCAGTTGTGTGGTATTGGGAAGGGCTTCTAACCTTTCAGCTCCCTTTTCCTCATCTATTGTAAGACTTAAACCAGATATACAATTAGAAGACTTAAGTGTAGTGCCCTTCTGGAAGCAAAATGTATTATCATAAAAGGGTTTCTGAGGATTCCCTGGTGATAATGTTAGGACTCGACGCTTTCACTGCTGGGGTGGGTTCAGTCCCTGGTAGGGAACAAACATCCCGCAAGCCACGCGGAGCGCAACCCCACCTCCCTCAAAAAAATAGAAAAGGCCTTTCTTGCAGCAGCCTGCAGCAGTTTCTGCAGGGTGTTGTTCTAACTGCGCGACTCCCAGATCCGGGTGCCAGTCGGGACGGGAGGAGAGAGGAGAAAGGAGACAGGAGACAGGCTCCAGGAGGCATGGGACGGAGGCGGGGAAACATCTGGCCCACCCGTGAAGGAAGCAAGGAAGCAGCAAATCAGAATCTGCTCCTCGCTTTTTTTGTCTGTCTCTGGAGGCTCCGCTGGCCCTTCAGTCTTGCCCCTCAGTGGTGACCATGGCAACCCACTCCCCTAACCGGACGTTGAGGGTTCTGAGTTGTCCTCTCGGGGCAATTCGCGCGGACCGCGCTCTGATTGGTCTTCATAAGAGAGGAGCTGGGCACGTCATCGTGGGGAAGGGGGCGGGGCTGGCACTTTGTGATTGGCAAGTTCTCGGGTAATTTGCATTCCGAGAGGCGGATCGCGCCCTAATTGGCCGTTAGGCTGTGGGGTGGGGCCTATTTCCCTGTTACTCAGAAATACTAAGCAATGAATAACCGTATTCCTGGTGGCTCAGTGGTAAAGAATCCCCCTACCGATACAGTAAATGCAGGAGACCTGGGAGATGCGGGGTCGATCCCTGGGACAACCCACTCCAGCATTCTCACCTGGAAAATTTCATGGATAGATGAGCCTGGCACGCTACAGTCTATGGGGTCGCAGAGTCAGACATGACTGAGCATGCACATGTCACAAAACCAAGGAGTTGGCCAAATTTTACAGACTCTGGCAGACTGAGGTAATTTCCCCAGGTCGTCAGCGCTAGGAAAGGACAGAATAATAACTGGAACCCAAATATGTGCAACTTCAGAAGTCTGATCATTCTTCTACTTTCATGGAGAAATAGAATTAAAATGTCATGAGGAGGCTTATCTTCTGTTTGCTGAAGGGCTTGGTAATTGTGTCTTGTTGGATCCTGGCCTATGCTCTTTCTGTACTTTCTCCTCCCCAGATCTCTTTCCTAGCATTTGAGGCTTTTCAGAGAATGGTGCCTGGAACCTCTTTCCTTCTCACACTACTCCCCTCTCCTCAGGAAATTTCAGCAATCTCCACGCTTCAATCACCATCATAGCTAGTAATACCCAGACTCAATTTCCAGACTAAGAGCTCAAGGTTCAGGGCTCCAGCCTTCTTGGAACACTCCACCCCACATGAGCTCAGTGTCCCCCGAAACCCACTCCTTCGCATGGGGTCCCCATGTTGGGAATGGCTCCACTGCCCACCAGTCACTGGGTCACATGCCAGCCCTTGCTTTCCCTCTTCACTGTCTGTCAGGCCTGGCGCTGTCCTTCCTGCTCTACCACTCTCTGCCCTGCACTTCTTTCCATCCACTTACCCACCCCAGCTCAGGCCTCATGCCCTCCTATCTTTTCCCTGCTTCCTGCCTCCAGCTTCACTCCATTATCCATCCCCTGTACAGGCTCAGGCAGTCCCTTTCCCACCTAGAGTTGATTCTGCCTCTTCTCTGATCAGAGCCCTTTCTCGGACACTTGGCAGTACAGCTCAAGCTGGTGTTCAAAATGCTTAATGGACTCTTGTCTACCTATTTTACTTCTCATAACTCTAAAGCATCAAATCCATCTCTGGCTTTTTTTTAATTCAAGCAACATAGTGCTGTCTCTATGGCTTTCTGCACACAGACAAGTTTTCCATCCACCTGGTCATTACACAATTCATTTTTTCCTCTGCCTGGGATACCCTTCGCTGCCTCTGCTCACTATAACCAACCTTATCCATCTTTAAAGATTAAATGCAAAATTTGTCCCATATTTGGAAAGAAATCTCTAACTTTCCAGGTGGGGTTAGGTGCTTTTTCTGAGCTCTCATAGAGCCTGAAGCCACCTCTACCACGGTCCCTCCCTTGCTCAAAGCTCTCCTGAAGAAGTCTCTGCGGTGCTGAAACTGCTTTCTATCCTGACCTGGGTTTTGCTTTCACGGGTGTTTACATGTACAATAATTTATCCAGCTGATATTTGGGATTTGTCCATTTATAACTGTATGTCAGTTACAGCTTAATTACAAAGTAAATAACCAAAAACAAGTAACAAAACATCCCCAAACTCCTCATCCTCAGGAGAAAAATCAACGCTCTTCAGCCTGGCATTGGAGGGTCTGTTTTCCTGTCTTGTAAGATCTAGCCATGGCAAATAGATGGTCACTAAGAATGAGCTGAATGAATAAATGGCACATCCTTTCCTGCTGGCTGTTGGTGACATCTGCGTGTGTGTGCGCGTGGTAGCCCACATCTCGTTCTCCCTCTTTCTGCCAGGAGTCTCCCAGCTGCCCTTACAGCGAGGAGTGGTCATGCCAAACAGTTCTGGCCAACAAGGCAGAGTCTGCTGCTGGCTCTGGGAAGGCTATAGCTTTCCTTTATAAAAAGGAAGGGATGTGTGTCCCCTTCTCCCTGCAGACATCACTTATGAAGCTACAGTGTCATCTCCTGAGCACAAGGGAAGGGCCAAGAGAGGTAGAGAGAATTACAGCACTCTGTCCCAATGCTGTGGAGACTGAGCTGTGGGCTGACAGCTGCCCTTCTTCAGACTTGGTTTGTGAGGAAACTATAACCCCTAGTATTTTGCTATCATTAAAGAACCAAGAGACTGCACATAAGAACCCAGTACAGAGGTGTGGCTCCTGGAGCACTGTATGTGGGGGCCTGACAGTGGGATAATCCCAAGTCACAGTGGCACGACCACGGGAATCACAGTAGAAAGAGCCCCAGGAAGTCACCGCAACTAGACACTGCTCTGCAGGGGTGGGGCATGGCTCACACTGGAGGAGGCTGGAGGTAGCAGAGCTGGAGCTGGGGCCACGTGGGGGGCGGGGACTGGCCCAGCAGCAGGACGGAGAGCAGCAGCAGCAGCAGGCCCAGGAGCGGCGCCGGGATCAGGAGGTGCTGGCTGACCCTGCGGGGAGGCGGCACAGTGCTCGGTGGCGCCCTGGGGAGCCCGTGGTGTCCAGACGTCTGACCACCACCCTCCTTCTGGAGATGCTGTGGCGTGCACCTGAGCCGCTGGAGGCGCAGGGGGCACAGGCAGAGCTGGCCCCAGACCGGCCTCCTGACTGGGACCAGCTCCCTCACCACGGGCACCAGGGCTTGCTGCAGCTCTGGTTCTGAGGGGCTGCTAAGGAGAAAGGAAGGCAGGGCAATGGTGTTGGTCTTCCCCTCGGGCCCCAAGTCCCGTCCCAGGCCCCTGCGTTCCGCTACCTCTCAGGAGGGTTTCTGAGGATGTCTCCAGGGTGTGAGTCTTCTGGATGGATGGGGAGGTCCACCTGGAAGGACAAAGGCGACAAACGGTCTCAGGTTTGCTGGGCCAGGAGAGGAGCTCCAGTCAGCCCACTGGACAGAAGTGCGCACACAGAAGGGGGCGGGACACAGTGGTTCCGTGTGAGAGCCTCCCCAACACACACTGCTGCGCTGGGCTCCCAGCTCTGCCAGTTTCCTGCCGCGTGGCGCTTGCACGTCACCCCACCTGTCAGGCCCCACTTTCTCCATCTGCCAGACAGCAGTGATGACAACGCCCACCTCAAAGAGGTGAAGTGGAGAATGAATGAGAGAATGTGGGCAAAACCTAAACTGTCAGGAGGTGGGCTTAGAACAGCGCCTGGTGGACAGCACCCAGTGACTATGTGAGCTACTCAATATTATTTCCACTTTCTGTCTGATTCTGGAAGCACCCAAGCCCCCTGAGGTCAAAGACTCTGTCTCCTCCAGGAACCCTGGCCTGGGCCTAGTGCAGCATGGACACTCCTTGGGTCCATCTTCCTGCCCTGCACCAGGCCCAGCAGGTATTTTAAGATTAAAGCCCCCAATACTCCTTACTTTACCACGTCACCCGCCATGTGTTTCTTTTTCCCTGTGTCTTTCTGAAAGGGTATCCCCTCTGTAGATCTCAGGCTTTTTCAGGCATGCCTGTGGTCTGTGGGTGATGACTATGGCAATAACAATACAATAATAAACAAGGAGTTAAAGCAACACCCCAGTCTCAGCCACTGTCTTCAGCACTGTCACCTACTGTGTGTCTGTTCTGTGCCAGGCACTTTATGATGCAATCCTTAACCTTCATCCCCACCCTGGGAGCTGGGTAAGATCGTCGTCACACTAGCCATGAGGAAGCTGAGGTGGGCCCCAGTCTCCACGGACGGGAGTGTGGTGTGGTGGGAAAGAGGTGGGCCAGGGAGAGCATCTTGGTCAGCGTGGACCCTGAAGAGCCCCAGGTGCCCAGAACGGAAGCTGGCACACCTTCTGGCTTCTGACCTCACCACGTTTCCTTCCCCGCCTTCCTCTGCCTGAGAACCAGGATTGTCACCTGCCACTTTGAGGAGCAAAGGAGCTGCTGTGTGTGGTGCCGGCAGGGCAGCTATGACAGATGCGGTGCCCCAGGAGTTCTGGGCTGGCTGGGGAAGGTCTGGCTCTTCCGGAGTGTGGGCATACATACGTGCGCATTTCCGCAGTCCGGGGGTGTAGCCACGTCTGTGGCGTAGAGGCTGTGGCCCCATGTGCAGTGTGTGTAGGGGGGGTCCCCTGGGAACATTCTAGCTGCCCACTTGCCTGAAGCCTCCCTCTACAGCACCGTCTGCTCTCATTAGCTACAGCGAGGGCATTGTTAACTCTCGGCCAAACGATTTTTCTGTCTGGGGGTGTGGGCAGGGGCTGGGGAGGAGCTTTGACTACAGAAGCCTCATCTGAGGGCCTGGAGTGAATGGTGCCGGGGACTGCCTACCACGACCTGGATCTCTGCTCCGTCCTCTTCCTCTCTTCTGGGCAACCTGGGGCGACAAGAAAGTCACTTCAAGAATCTGTCTCCCCTGCCTGGCTCCCATTCACCAGCTGTGTGGCAGAACCTTTAAAGCAGGGGGTCTTCACGTACATGGACCTGGAGGGTGCCCTGGAGCCCCGTGAGCAGACTGTTTCGTGTAGGTTAGCATCTGTATTTTTTCACCAAATTCCCCAGAGAGTCTGTGTGTGACCCCTAAAGGGTCAGGGGCCCCTCCACCTTATTGGTTTTCTTAGCTGCTCCTTTCCCAGCAGGTCCCCCAGGTCCCCTGTCCCAGCTTCCTGCCTGGTGGGTTGGGCCATGCTCAGGGAGTCTGGGTCTCATTGGGTCTTCTTTGAGAACTGGGACTCCAGCTCAGGCTTCCCTGACTCCAGAACTCAACTCTGTGGACCCCACCCCCATCCCAAGTCATTTCTCTTAGGTGTGCAAGCCCCAGCCTCTGTGCCCCCCGTGGTCACAGCTGCCCGAGCCCCTGAAACAGGCGCCTCTCTGGGGACTCAAGACATAAGCTGCCCAGCCCCAACGTTCCTTGGAGGCTGAGATGTCTGCACCACCCATCACCACCTTCACTGGGGACCAGGGACCCAGTGATCCAGCCTTAGCCACCAGTTTCAGACCCAACACCCTCAGGATACAGCTGTTTCCTCAACTCCAATCAGTAAGGCACCCAGGCTCATAGGCCCCCAGCCTCTGGTCCAGTCAGATAACCAGCTGTCTGATCCCCTGGGATTTCTACGGTGGGGTGGGGGTGGGGGGCCCAGCCCCTCTCAGTATCTGAGCCCCACAGGACTCACCACTTCCCTCACTCCCGGCTTCCCACTTTGTGGACCATACTGCTCTCCTCTGCCCTAGGGAGACTGGGAAGCCCAGCCTCTACACCAGCCCTGGTCCCCGCTGCTGCTCAGCGCTCTTCTTTCCATTCCCTGGTGACGCAGGGGGAGGTTACAGCGCCGGGGGGGGGCCCCCATCCCGCCCAATCTCAGCTTTCTCAGACAACTCCAATTAGAGGCCATAGCAGGCAGCCTCATTAGTTGTCACAGCCAGGAGCCTGAAAGAGGGGAGGAGGGAGAGAGAGGCCCTGCAGGGAGGCAGAGGCCCCGTGGAGGAGGGTGGGCCCAGACATCCGGTGCTTTCCCTATCTTTGGAAGCTGCACATAAGGCTCATAATAGTCGATTAACAGTCACAGGGCGCGGGATTGCCCCATCCCATCGCAGAGTAACTAAGCGAGGATCTGAACCCAGGCTGTGTGATCACAGAGACCCCAGGGTCTCCCAGCTGTCTGAGTGCTCTGCTGGGGCACAATCTGGGTCTCATTTGCCCCAGGGCTCCTTGGGAGCCTTGGAGAAGTGTGTTCAGTGACAGTGACTGAGTGAGCTGTCCCATCCGCCTGACGACTGTCTTCTTGCCTAGGGGTCTCCTATACGAATACCACTCCCAGAGGACCCCAAGCAGGGCCTCCTTCAAGTCTTCCCCCCAGGAGGGGTCAGGGTCTAGATGTCCTCCTGAACTACCAGGGTCTGGGAGTAAGGCTGGTCTGATTTATTCTGGTCCGCAGGCCAAGGATCGCCTCTGCGTGAGCGTGAGCGAGGGGCCCAGAGGTCACGCCTTTGCGTAAGCCTCCCCTGGGGCTCTTCCAGGCCTGTACTCCAGCCATCTCAGAGTCACCCCGGGGCAGAGGGATCGCTCAGGGAGGACCAATCTCCTTACCTCGTGGATGGCTCCTCCCTTCCTTCCTGAGGCTGCGCTGACTCTTCCTGCGAGTTTCTCTGTGGGAAAGAAAAGCCTAGGTATCCTGGGCTTCCCCACCAACTTCTAAAACCGGCCCTTCTCCTGGGCTCCTCTCAAGGGTGGCTCTACCTTCCCTCCAGGGGCAGGAGCCCGAAAGTGGACCAGTAGTTTTCCTTTGGGACCAGGAATTCAGGCCCCCCTGTAAACTTCTCACACTCCCAACAAGCCTCTCATACTCATCTGGGCCCCAAAGAGGCTCAGCATTTCCCTTCCAACCCCCTTCTCCTCCCAGGTTCCCAGTCGTGGGCACCCAGGTCCCCCTCCATTTTCTCTGAAGACATCCAGCCTTGCCTGTGGACTCAACCACCAACTAGACACCTTTCTAAATGCATCACTGAGCTCCACCCTTGTGCACCCACTACCCCCAGGGCAGCACCTCCCGTCCCTCCGGATGCTCACCTTAGGGGGTCACAAGGTAGGTTCAGCGTCTTTCTGTCTAGCCCTTTTCCAGAACCCAGAGCTCTTAGCCCCGTTGGTGAGTTGGCAGCTCTGTCTCCCCTGCCTAATTCTCACTGCCTGTCCCGTTTTCTCCATCCCAAGGCCCTGGCCTGGCTCCAGCTTCATCCTCTAACTCTGGACCACTGCCCCAGCCCCCTCCCTGGCCTTCCAACCTCCCATGTGGCCCCAGAGGGATCTTTCTGTGCAGTACATCCAGAGCTGACCTGCCCCTCCCCACGCACAGCCTCTCAGCCTCACTGGCAGGGAATTCCTTTCATGATCTGGCCTCACCTCATCTCTGGCTAGTCACTCCCAACTGCCCTCTACCTTCCAAACGTGTTATGTGGTTTCACGCTCCCATGTCCTCTCCGCATACTGTTCCCACTGCCTGGAAGACCTCTCCTTTCTCACACCACTTAACTTCTCTCTCTTATTTCTTCAATATAAACTCAAGCGTCAGTTTCCCTGGGATAGCTCCTATTCCACACAGGTACTCCCTTCTCTGGGCTTCCCCAGGGCCCATCCCCCAACCCCCTAGCACACAGATCATCCTGCACTGGGATGGCCCATTTTCATGATCTATCAGGTCCTGAGCCCCAAGGGGTCCCCAGGACCCAGTGCAGGCAGTACGCAGAGGCCTGGCTCAGTCTTCCCCTCCAGGAGGCATCTGAGAGCTCTCAGCGGAAGTTGTAATGTACACTTGTGGGGCTTCCTTGGTGGCTCAGCAGGAAAGACTCTGCCTGTCATTGCAGGAAACACGGGTTTGATCCCAGATCCGGGAAGACCCCACATATGGAGGAGCAACTAAACCCGTGTGCCGCAACTACTGAGCCTGTGCTCCAGAGCCTTCTTGCCCTAGAGCCCATGCTCCACAACAAGAGAGACCACTGCAATGGAAGCCCACGCACAGCAACTAGGGAGTAGGCCCCCACTTGCCTCTGCTAGAGAAAAGCCCTCGTGGCAATGAAGCCCAGCACAGCCAAAATTAAATATAATTTTTAAAATGCATGCTTCTCCTGAGGGACGCAGCTGTGCTCCCCACAAGCTGTGTGATCTCTCTCTGAGCCTCAGTTTCCCAAGAATAACAGGGTGAGGGATGAGGGCGCCTACAGCCTGCAGAGACAGTGGGAGAGGGCAGCGAGGAATCCAACAGAAGATTCTCTCAATTCAGAGAAAAAGCGAACAGAGAAACTGTCTCTTTCAAGGGTGGTGAGCAGCTAGGAAGTAGCATGATTTTCAAGACAATAAAGCATTGTTTACAGAACTTTTAGCAATATTTTCTTAAAAAAAAAAAAATCCTCCCATCACTAACAGATTACAAATCTCACTTTTCAACTGTGAACACTGAATACGAGCTGTCTTCATTGGTTCAAATGAGGTTTGAAATATTGTTCAGGTAGCTACAGATGATGGCTATTGTTGGATTCAGGATTACATAGTGGGCTTGTTAAGTTTTTTCTTAAAGGTGACTTGTATTCAAAAGGTAAATGCTTAAAGTACCTACATGGTATCAGGAAGAACAATTCACTTCCTCCCTTCCCACCTTGTAACATTTTAAATAAGGTGATTCCGGACAGTGTTTTTGAAATCACCGCCACCCCCATGAAATCTGCATGTTTGGTTGGCTCACTTCCACACCAGCAGGCCAGTCCCTGGAGGGCAGGGGTGGTGTCCTGTCTGGCCAGGGGCTCTGAGGCCAGCACCCAGCAGGCCCTCAGTCGACACCTGCCTATGGGATGGGGTACAGTGAATGCGTCCCGGGCCCCGCTCCAGCCCCTGGACCCAGCAGTCTCAGGGCCCTCCCGTGCTCACCTGCCCCTCAGCGGGGGTTTCAGGAGGAAGCTCATCCTCCCCATCCATCTCACTGACCACCTCCTCCCATGGCCACACTCCACACAGTGGGCTGGAGAAATCGACGGCTGTCTCTTGTTTCTGAGGCCAGGGAGAGGCCAGTGAAGGCCGAGGTCAGGGGTGGCATGGAGATGGGCTGAGGCATGAGGTTGGGGGCAGGGTGAATGATATGAGGGTGGCTGGGGGTCAGCGGGGCAGCACCCCAGCTGGGGAAGGGTTTGGTGCCTGGACCAAGGACTGGGATAGGGATGAGGTTAAGGACCGAGGAGGTCCTGGGGTAGGGTGAGAGTCAGGGCGGGGTCAGAGTTGCCGCTGGTGGTGGCTTAGGGTGTTCTGGGGGTGTCAGGCCCACCTGCTGAACAGCCTGGATCTCCACACCCAGCGACGGTGGCAGCAGGTTGGTGCAGTCCGCTCTCCTCACCTGGGCCCCTTCAGATAACCTGGCCACAGTCAGGAGGGAGAAGGCTGCCTCCATGCCCAACCACCTGTCAGCCAGCCTATGCTGAGGCTACTGCCCTGCCCACCTTGGGGCTGGACGCCACGGTGGGGGCTCCCTGTCCTTGGGCTCCCCTTCTGCTTCCTCCTCCCCCGTTGTTCTACTCACTCATCCAGCCCCTCCTGGGTCTGACTCAGCTGCTCCTCCAGGTGGGAGATTTCCAGCCTCAGTTCCTGCAAAGGAAGGAGTGAGGGACCCCTGGCTCTGCCTTTTCCCCAGCCCCATGACTGGGCTCCTCTTCCAAGGCCAGGTCCACTCCTTTGACTTCTTTGGGATCCTCCATACACATACAGACAAGGAGAGAAGGGGAAGAAACAGTAGCAGAAACTTAGGAAGCCAACGAGAGGTAAAGAGCAACAGGAACCCAGAATGTAACCTATCGGTCAGGAAAAGTAAGAAAAGGAAAGCAGAGATGGAAACATATGGGAAAGTGAGAGACACACATAGGGGACAGGGAGGCCTGGTGTGCTGCGATTCGTGGGGTCGCAGAGAGTCGGAAGCGACTGAGCGACTGAACTGAACACCCCTATCACACACAGATGGGGTGCAAGAGACTCTGAAGACAAGGGACAGAGAAAGGAGTCACCCCAGGAGACAGAAGAACTGATCCAGAGAGCGGCAGAGACTGAAACTAGCCAGGCAGAGATACAGAAATAGGAGCAGGGCAGATGCTGTGAGAAATCACCCATAGAGAATGAAAGTGGATGGGAGATAGAGATACAGAGAGAGGAAGGACAGAGGGAAAGTGAAAATGCAGAGAGAGGGGGAGAGGGAGAGACGCACACAGTCAAGCAGCAGTGATGGTAGAAACAAGAGGTGGAGACTCGGAAAAAGATCATCAGACATAGAAGGAGGCAGGACACCCCAGAGATGGCAAAACAGAAGCGGGGCCTGTGGCCGGGCCACGGGGTTACCTGGGTTGTGGCTCTGTACTCCTCCAAGGTCTTGGTCAGGCTCTCCGCGTGGCGAGTGCGCTAGGAAAGCCCAAAGCTGATTGAGGCTGGGCTCAACCCACCAAAGACTCTGAGGTCAGGTCCGGGGGGAAAGGGGGGTTGGACGGGTGCGATGGGCTTGGGGGCAGAGCAAGACCTGAAGAGAGCACCAGCTTCCCTGGAAACCCTCTGACCTCTCTGGGCTGAGTCTCCAAGGATTAGAGTCTAGTATGCGTGCATGGCTAAGTCACTTCAGTCATGTGGACCGTGGCCCGCCAGGCTCCTCTGTCCATGGGATTCTCCAGGCAAGAATACTGGAGTGGGTTGCCATGTGCTCCTCTATAGGATCTTCCCGACCCGGGGACTGAAGCCGCGTCTCTTATGTCTCCTGTACCACTAGTGCCACCTGGGAGGCCCTGGAGCCAAGGAGGACTTTCCTTTGTAGACTTGGGGCAGGAGACACATCGAAGGCACATTTCCCTCCAGCCCACTCACCTCGGAGAGGATGGCGTCTCGCTGGCAAATGAGGTGTTCACACTCGTAGAGCTGCCGCTGCCAAGAAAGGAGCCTGTCCATCTGTCTGGCCTGCCCTCCCCGGCCTATCCCCCTCTCTAGAGCTCCTCTCCTCAACCTCCCTTCACATCTCTGGACGTCAGCTACACCGAGGGGGACTTCAGTGAGTTGCCCACTGGCCCTGGGGACCTCAGGGCTTCCCTGATCTCACCAGACCAAAGGGGCTGAAACTGGTGAGGCTAAAAACGGGCCTCGGGGAGGTAGGAAGTCGTCAAGGCACTAGGGAGGGGTGCCACCTTCAAGATGTCCTTCTCCGAGGCCAGCTCCTCACTCCTCCTCTTCACTCCATCCCGCTCGGCCAGGAGCTTCCCATTCTGGAAGAAGGGACCCTGGTCACGATCACTTCAGCAAATGGCCATGTTAATATTCAGAGAAGACATGTGCTGAGCACCTGATGTGCATCAGGCCTCATGCTTGGCACTCTTTTTCTTTTTTCTGAGCCTTTTAGATGTGGCTTTAATTATCCTTCAATGGCAGCCTTTCTAAGACTTTTTTTTTCACTTTTTATTTTGTATTGTATTTAATTGTATAGCCAATTAACAACGTTGAGACAGTTTCAGGTGAACAGCGAAGGTGAACAGCCATATACATGCATCCATTCTCTCCCAAACTCCACTCCCATCCAGGCTGCCACATAACATCGAGCAGGGTCCCATGTGCTATATAGTAGATCCTTGTTGGTTATCCATTTTAAATATAGCAGTGTGTACATGTCCATCCCAAACTCCCTAACTATCTCTTCCTCTATCCATCCCCCTATTCCCCGTGCTCAGCACTTCCTAATGTTTCAGCCCATTTAATCCCTCCAACAATCCTATAGGATCTCAGCTCTGATTTGCAGATGAAAAAATAAAAACAGCTGTAAAAATGGAGCTATGATGGGATACATGTGAGGATTAAATGAACTAATAATTACTGCTAACATTTACGTGGCACCTTGCCAGTGTTAACTTACTTCTGTGCCCTCTTTTAAAGATAAAGATGAGAGTTCCCTGGTAGTCTAGTGGTTAGGATTTGGTGCTTCCACTACGGTGGTTTGGGTTCAGTCCCTGGTACAGGAACTGAGATCCTGCAAGCTACGAGGTGTGGCCAAAATAGATTAAATAAAGATAAAAATAACTGACTCACAGAAAGACTGAGCAACTTTGCCCAGGTATATAGATGGGAATTCATGGAAATACATGTTTAATATATGTTAATGAACACAAACACATTTAGAACAATGCCTGGCATATACCAAAATTTGGTGTTTTATTAAAAAGATATTGCTAAAACTTTGTATTACGAATTTTTAACCCACAAAAGTAAAGCTAATGGTGTGGTGAACCCAGAAATTCCCCAGTGGCCCAGTGGTTAAGACTGCACTTTCACTGCAAAGGCCTGGGGTTCAACCCCTGGTTAGGGAACTAAGATCCCACAAGCCGCTCGACTCAGCCAAAAAAAAAATTATGAACCCCCATTATTTGTCACTCAATTTCAGTAATTACATACATTTTTCCTGTTTGTTTCTTCTCTACGCACAAAGAGTTTGCTTTGCTTAACCAGATTATTTTAAAGCAAACCCCAGGCTTATTATTTCACCTGTAACTGCTCCAGCATTTGTATTTGCTACCTGAAGACTTTTCCTTTAGAAAGGACCACAATGCAAGGATCACTCTCAACAAAGTTAAGAATAACTCCTTCGTATCATCGCACACCCAGTGCTCTTTTTTGGTTTTGGTTGTCTCACAAATGTTTTCTTCACATTTAGTTTGAGTGAGGATCCAAACAAGCTCCACCATGGCTTTTGGTTGAAATGTCTCATTTCACCCGGCAGTGATTCCCCCACCTTCCCAATCCGGGCACTTTTCCAGGCCTTTCATTTGTGGAAGAAACCAGGTTATTTTTCCTGTAGAATTGCTTTACTGTGTTCTTGTTTCCTGTGCAGGGCCTTCTTCATGTTCCTCCTGCCTCATTATTTTCTATAAACTGATGGAAAGATGCAGGGCCTTGTTCAGATTTTTGTTCAATATTTTGGCAGGAAGATTTCATGGGTGCTGCTCTGCTATCTGTGTCAGTCAAAGCTATGGTTTTTCTAGTAGTCACATATAGATGTGAGAGCTGGACCAGAAAGAAGGCTGAGTGTTGAAGAATCGATGCTTTTGAGTTGTAGTGCTGGAGATCTCAAGAATCCCTTGGACTGCAAGGAGACTGAACAGTCAATTCTGAAGGAAATCAACCCTGAATGTTAATTGGAAGGAATGGTGCTGAAGCTGAACCTCCAATACTTTGGCCACTTGATACAAAGAGCCCACTCACTGGAAAAAAACCCCGATGCTTGGAAAGATTGAAGGCAAAATGAGAAGCGGGGGCGGGGGATGAGATGGTTAGATAGCATCACCGACTCAATGCATGTGAATCTGAACGAAGTCTGGGAAATAGTGGAGGACAGAGGAGCCTGGCGTGATGCAGTAATGCAGTCACAAAGAGTCAGACATGGCTTAGCAATTGAACGACGACGTTCAACATCGCCGAACAACAATGGCACAATAACAATGCCAACAACAATGGCACATCTGTGTCACCTGTGCCTTTCAGGAAGAATGTCAAGTCTGGCTGTCCCAACTAGTCATGTTTACACTGTCACTATCCCCTATTTTACAGAAGAAATTAAGCAGTGTAGGGGCTAAGAAACTTGACCCAAGTTCACGTGGAGAATAAGGTCAAACTCAAGTCTGATTCCAAATCCTGCACCTTTAGCTCTCACTCTCCTCTGAAGCTTGGGTGAGAATGGGGAACCACCTTCACCCCTCATCTCAAGTTGCTCATCATTGGAGGTGGAGACTGACACAGAAGCGTATGATAATAATGCCTGAGTGAGACTCTGATGAGGCCTAGGACCTGGACCTTGTGGGAGCCCACAACCTCCTTGCAAAAACCCTCTGGGAGCTTTTCAAGGAGGTTGTGCTGAGGCTGAGTCCTCAAGGGAGAGGACAGTTATCTGGGAAAACAAGGGGACCAACAGAGGGCAGCTCACACCAGCCAAAAATGGGACCTGAGAATAAAATGGACCAAGTTCTGGCCTAGAGCTTCCAGGCACCAAAACCCTAGCAAGCTGCACTGAGTTGTTGTTGTTTTAATACTGATTTTTCTGGCTGTAGTGGGTCTTCACTGGTGCATGCCGGCTTTCTCCAGCTGTGCTGTGTGGGTTTCTCATTGCAGTGGCTTCTCTTGCTGTGGAGTACAGGCTCTAGGTGTGGGGGTTTCAGTGGTTGCAGTAAGTGGGCTCGGTAGTTGCAGCTTGCAGGCTCTCTAGTGTGGGCTCATCGTGGTGCAGGGGCTTAGTTGCCCAGAGACATGTGGAATCTCCCCAGACCAGGAATCGAACCAGTGTCTTCTGCATTTCAAGGTGGACTCTTGACCACTGGACCACAGGGGAAACCCTGCACTGAGTTTCTATATAAGGAAAGCATTTCGAAGCACAGAGGCAGTCAACTTTCCTTGGCCACACCTCTCCTTCTGGTGCCCCTGGGGAAATCAAGGCCAGCTCCTCCCTCACTCCAACCCAGCTCAGCTCCAAGTCTTCCATCAGCTGCCCTTCCTCCCTGTGTCTCAGCGGGCCTGGGCTGACAGGTGAAGGGCGGAGGAAGGACGGAGCCAGGAATGCTGTGTCAACATCTGTCCACCTGGCTGGGATTTGCAGGCTGGATCCTGGGCCGCTCGGCAGGGAACCTGGTTACTCAGCTGCTCTGGCTTCTTCTGCAGTAACCTGAGCCCCGCACCCTCTGTGGGGTCTGTAGGAAAGCTGAGTGTCTGAATGTCCCTTACTCCAGCATTATTCTGCTGTAACTTGAGAACTTGATCTATAGATGCTCCTTAGGCAGCTGCTCAGAGGGGAAAGGTAGGGGGAGGGAACCAAGAATAGCTGATTTATCGAGCGCCTAGGATGTCCCAGGTGCTGCTCAGAGCACTTGATCTGGCAGCAGGCCTTCTGGGCTGGAAGGAGAGACCATCGCTGACTGCCATTTGCCCTGCTTTCCTGGGGAGTCCACTCTCCACGGGGGTGGGGGAGAGGAGGTCCCAGCCCCAGGCTTAGAGGTGAATCAAGATGGAAATCTTAGCAGATTCCAGACACCCGGTTGGTCAGCTAACCCAGAGGCCATTCTCACCGCCTCTTACTTGCTTGCCTCCCACTGCAGAGACCCAGGTATGTCAGATATTATCCCAGCCTCTCTTGTCAAGTGATCCAGTGAGATGTAACAGAAGTTTGTTGCTGCAGGGGTGGAATGGGGATGCTCTGGGAAAAAATTTTCCTTCTGATGAATACAGAGAGCCACGAGAGGAGCATTTGTCCAGAGTGAGACCATGACGTCTGGAGCTGTTGCAGCCATCTGGGATCCTACGGCCACAGGCAGACAAACAAGTCCAGAACCTTCAAAACCTCTTGTTAGTTAATGTTCTTCATATTGAAGCTGCCATTTCTTTGGCGTTTTCTTCCCTGGAGCTGAAAGTAGTCCAGACCTATCAGTGGCTGTGTTACACGCCAGGGAATAGTTTGGCTATAATCATTTAATGTCTTCTTGGCCAATGAGATATGAGGGAGGTCCTGTCATGGGGCTTCAGGGAAAGTTTCTTTCTTTTTTTCTTTTTTTTAATTTTCAAGTTTTTTGTGGGATCTTAGTTCCCCGACCAGGGATTGAAACTGTGTCCCCTGAATTAGAAGTGCATAGTCTTAACCACTGGACTGCCAGGGAAGTCCCTCTCCTTATTCTTAAAAAGAAATGTTCTGGAAAGAACAGTCACATCCTGCCTGCAGCCCATGCTTCACACCATGGCAGCCGTCCCTCAGCAAGATTCTCACTGCCCTAACAGAGAGAATTTTCATGAAAGAGCCAAGGAACAATAGTGGAATACTTTTTGGTTTGAATGTAAAAGCCATACTACAGACATAGGCCAAAGAGATTTTGGGTAACTAATGAACAGATACCAGATGGAATGAGTGTCACTGCTTGGACTGGGCAGAGATTCTCAGGGCTGGGGAGTTCAGGCGAGTCAAAGAAGAGAAAAACAAAGTGAAAATGCCTTCAAGCCAGCCCCAAGTGACGGGTTACAGGCCTGGAGAGGAGGATGGATATAGTTGAACCACAGAACCTCTGGGACATCTGGAATCTGAGAGAGGTATTTCCTAGCTCAGTCTGTGAACCAGAAACATATGTGAGTAGGAAATAGAGGTGGTAGTGTGAGGAGTTAAAAGCATAGATGGCCCAGTGAGGCCCCTGTAGCCGCAAAGTCACAGGAAGGCAGTTAGACCTCCTCTGTGCCCCTACAAGGGTGTGGAGAACCCCCAGGGTATTCCTGGGTCGTGGGGTCCAAAGGAGGGCCACCACCATCACATGCAGTGAGGACGGTACATCCAGAGACCAGAAGGCGATGTCAGCCTCCCAGTGGATGCCAGCACGCAGTGGTGACTAAGGCTGAGGACCAGATGGGACAAAGAGCATCAGTCTTGTGACCAGCAGAGAGAACAGACATTGAGTGAGGAGCACTGAGGCGCTGCGTGGGTTTCCAGCAGCTTAGATGCCGCCTTGTGTGTGGGGTTTATTTCCCCCTAAAAGGACTGAGTGGACCCAGAATTAACTAAGATAATGTTTTCTGTCTCGGACAGAATGAGGCTTGAATCTGACCTGAGGCTGGACTGGGCGTATTTATGTTATGTGTGAGGTTCTGGGATAACAGAGGCCATTTAATTCCCACAACAATCCTAATGAATAGATACCCTTCTCCCCTGTTCTTACAGAATAAACCTATGGCTCAGGAAGGGGAGGTCACCCGCCTACAGGTTGTCTGTTGTGCAGGGATGGACTTTGAATCAGGGCTGACTGTAAGGCCTGTTTTCTTACCATCATAAAAAAATACTAATACATGAACAATAACAGCTAGCTTCTAGTGAGCTCTTCCCATGTGTCCTGCCTTGTGCCTCGAGCTGTAATAATCCCCTTGTTTAAATTTCACACAATCCAACCATGGAGATTCCGATATTTTGCCCTTTATCACAGATGAGGACACTGAGGCAGACAGAGAGGCAGACTGGCCCAGGCTTATGTCGGCAGCCTCACCAAAACCAGGAGTCAGCCCTGTGCCCCACACTCTTCTAGGCTGTAGTAGCCCTCACATGCAGCCATGTGACCTTCAGGGCCGTTCACACATTACTGGGATTCTGGGGTCTCCTTCACCAGACTGAAGGGTGTTTGTGGAGGCAGTGGGCAGGAAGATCCTGAGGACTGGGGAATGGGTGGGAGGGCCTCAGCTCACCTCTTCCTGCAGAGTCTCCATCTCGGCCACCAGACGCTGCTGCTCCTTTTCCTGACCGAGCCCAGAGAGAGAAGAAAGGCTACTTTTTGGGCCCCTCTGCCCCCACGATGCCCTTCTCCCACCCCTGGGAACAGGACACGGGTTGGGTCATGGAGGAGCAGGGCTGGGGGCACGGGTCTGAGGAGCCCTGCTGGCTCCTGCTGTCCCCTTTGTCATGAGGGATGGCAAGCATCCTCCTCAAAGTCTGGGGTGAGCAGGAAGATCTGAGGGAGCCCTGAGTGACCTTTGCCCTTTTCCATTCTGTAGTCAAGCTCTGTTGCTCAGACTCCAAGAAAGTGGGAAGAAGAGAACAACTTTGTACCCTTTGCCCGAAACCCACCATGTGCCGAGCCTGGGCCAGAAGGCTGCGGTTCTGTTCCTCCAGGCTCTTGGCCAGAGTCTTCAGGTCCTCCAACTCCTCATCCACGCCCCTGGCAAACTGCAGAGCCTGCTGGGTACTGGCGGGGGCGGGGAGGTAGGCCACAGGAGAGAGAGGAAGACAGAGGTCACAGAGGTAGATCCCCTCAGAGCAACAGAGAAATCTCAGAGCCCTGGAGAGAGGGTGACAGAGACCTACAGAGAGGGGCACAGAGACCCAGGGAGAAAAGGAGGAAAGACACAGAGTGGGCGACAGAGACCCAGTTTCTACCTCAAATACCAAGAAAGCGCAAGGGAACCTGGGCCTGTGGGCAGGTGGGACGTGGAGGGTGCAGGAGGGTGGACGTGGGGCCCGGCCTACCTGCGGAGCTGCTTGCGCAGGGCTGAGATCTCCTCCCCGAGGCGTGCGGACCCCTCTTCGGCTGTCTCCACACTGCGTTGCAGTTTGGCATTCTCCCCAGCCAGCCGGCGGTTGCTGAGCTCCAAGTCCTCCAGGCTGCTCAGTAGGTCGGCCGTGGCGGGCCTGGGGGCAGGGAAGGGGCAGGGTCACTGTCCGCAGCCCTGGCCTCCATTCCCCAGGTTGGGCAGGTGCCGGTGGCGGGGAGACGTGGCTCCTCTAGACAAACAGGAGACAGCCCTGTTCTCCCTGCACTATTAGCCCAGCCTGCTTCCCTCATCCACTCCCTGGAGGACCCTAGGCCCTAGGCCAGGCCCTGGGCCCTAGGCCGCTGGAGGGCATGGGCGGGGGGAGGGCAGGGAGAGGCTGAGGATAGGTACAACTCAGGTCTGGGGTCTTCGCCTCCGAAGCTCTCCAGATTGGCCGGATCCTCAACTTCTGGGCGTCCTGGAGGGAGACAGAGGGTGGTGGGCTCCCAGGGGACCCGAGATGTTAGCAACCCCTGGACTCCAGCCTTGGTCCTCCTTTGGCTCCCACCCTTGTGTTCACTCTGGGTGATCCCACCTGCTCCTAGGGCTGCATCCACCATCCAGAAAGCCTCTTGTTCATGGGCACCTTGAGCTCAGACTAGATTTCCCCGTGGGGCCCAACTACCCTACATTCATCATGCCTGACCCTGACCCTGGGCAGCATTCCAGCTGCCCTGAACCTTGTCTCTCCTCTCAGTTCCCGACTTACTCACCCAGCCCCTGGGCCGTCCTGGCGCCCTCCCTCCTCCTGCCTCAGGCCTCTCACCCTCTCCACCTGGACCCTCACCGAAGACTCCACCCTGGCCTCCAGACTCTCCCTCCTGTCCTTTCCCCATTCGGCCCCAAAGGGGTCTTTCCTCCCCTAGAGCTAACATCTCCTCCCCTTCTCACAACCCTCCCCTGACTGCCCCCAAGCCAGGCTGGAGGAGGTTCAAAAGAATGTTAAGAAAGCTCTATTTTTCGGTTTTTGTTTTTATAAGCCTGGAGAAACGTAACACCAGTAACACCAGCACTTTTTTATGGAGCGCCTTCTGTGTTGAAGGCTTTGGGGTAGAATGGTGAGCAAACCAACTGACAAAACAAGAGGGCAGGTAACGAGTCATGATCAGATGGCTACAGGGAAGGGATGCAGATCTGTGCTGAGGGTGCTGGAGAGAAAGAGACCTTCACTTGCGCCATCCCAGGCTTCCCCACCAGGGCTTCCCTACCCCAAGTGAAGGAGGAGGGAAGACATGCAAAGTTTAGGCTGAGAAAACAGCCTGAGCCCAGGCCAGGCAGGAGGTGGGGCAAGACCAAAGGGACAGAGGACGCAGGAAGTAGAGTGCAGAGAAGGGTGATGATGGTAAGAGGTGGGAGAGACCTCCGTGATACGGCTGGCATCAGGAGGAGGAGTTGAAAACAACCGTTGAGGGGGAAAAAAGCAAACCCCAAAGCTCAGGGCATGTGGGGAGGCAGTCATGGAGGTGCCTAGAAAGCTAGGTTAGAACAAATGTCTCTGGGGTCCGGCCCTATCTCCTGCTCTGTCCCCATGGGAAGTCCCCCCCACTGTCTGACCCTGGGCCTGCCTGCTTCATTCTATATATAGCGATCTCACCAGATGGCAGTTGCTGGGAGGTCAGGGCTCCCTCGAAGGCCGTCTCCTCTTCCAGCTCTAATCCCCTGTATCAAAGGGATGAGGCTTAGGGCCCCTGCAGCCACCCTCCCCCCCAATCCTGACCAGCCTCCGACAGGGGGTTGCGGGTGATGGGAGGAGGGGGCCAGGTCAGGTGAGAGCAAGCACCGTGGGGAGGAAGGTGAGGCCAGATGGCAAGCGCCTGGGGCCAGATGGAAAAGCAGGAGGGGCAAAGCCTGTGCTTGGAGGGGTGGGGAGGGGCCTCTGTCAGCCCCTCAACATCCCTCTTCTCCTCTCTCCAGCCCCTTTTATTTCTGCCCTCAGACCCTCCCCTCACCGCAACCTCATCTCTCCCCTCCTCTCTTCTCAGCCTCCTTCCAACCACAGCAGGTCCCTGTGCCCAAAGCGTGCTGGCTGCAGTAGGCAGGTACGAGCTTAGGTCTTAGGAAAGCTTTTCTGAGGGAGGCTGGGGCAGAAGATGGAGGTGCGGGGACCCACCCATCCAGCTGACAGGCAGTGATCCAGTCCCTCATGACCACCAGGAAGGTGTCCAAGTCCACGGTGGCCTGAGGGCCCTCCCCATTGGGGTCCAGGCTGCAGGCCAGTGTTTGGAGGCGAGCATCCTGGGGACCCTGTCCAGTCACGGCCTCCAGGTAGGCTAGCAGATGGGTCACAGCCACAGTGCCTGGGGACAGAGAGGCTGTGAGGGAGGCTGGGCTAGGAGAAGGGGAGGGGTGGGGACCATGGGCTGGGCTGGTGGCACCCCTGCACCGTGGCCTTTGGGCAACTCCTTCTTCTTCCCCCGAGTCAACGTTTTCACCTGGAAACGGGGCCCAGTCATCTGCACCTCAGAGCTGGACCAAAGAGGACCAGCTGAGCCCCACTAGGCCCACAGTGGCTGCCCCTCCCCCCTCCCCCAGGCTCCAAAGCCCCGCCTTCCTCTGCTTACCCTCCTCCCCCAGGTTTCCTCCCCTCGCTGCCCCCTATCCATTTCCTTCCTGAAGCTTCCCAGTCAACCACATCACCCCAGCCCATCCCTCTGTCTGTGGCTCCCCAGTTCTCAGCGCCCCAGCTCCGTTCCTTATTATTCCTTGACTCTCTGACCTGTTCTCTGGGGGTCACAAGCTTCGAACGTGGAGTTGAGTATTTGCTCCTCTAAGCTGAGCAGTGTCCCCAGGCTCCCGTCCTCTGCCTGGTCCCAGAGGTACACTGAGGAGACAAGAGGGCCAGCCCATCTGTGGGGAGGGGGACGATGAAGAACAAAGAGGGGCTCCTGCAGAGGGGAGGGAATTCATTCCAAGCTGCCTGGGGTTTGGGCTGGTGGGGGCCACAAGGTGAGGGTCTTCGAGTCACCTTCCCCATCCCCCGATTTGGGAATGTGGGCCCCCCCTCATCCTTCAGGCCAGGAAGTGCCCCCTGCTGTCTAATCCCTTGTGTCCAATTGGCTCACGCGCCCACAATACTGAACAAACCCTCTTATAGCCTTTTTTCCCTCTCTTCCCTGGCTTAGAGGGGGCGAGGGACAGAGAAGGATGAAGAAGAGAGGATTCTGGGAGAAGCGGAGGGTGAAGGGGGCCCAGGAGCCAGAACAATCCAATACCGCGCGGGCAGCCTGGATCGATCCCGCCTGCCCTCAGCATCTCCGGTCTCTCAGCCTGCCTCAGGGCTGGGTCTCTCCTCCCCACATCCCTGAGGCTGGCTGGCATCATCAGCGCCCACGGACTGGGGCCTGAAACAAAGGGGGATGGGACAATCCAGCCAGGGTGAGTGGGGGGGGAGTGGTTCCGACCTCAGAGTTCCAGCTGCAGGACTGTGGGCAAGTCTCTTTGCCTTCTGGAGCCTCAGTTTTCCCACCAGTAAAATGGGTGGATAGAGTGATCCTCCCCCTCCCTGGGGCTGGGAGGGTGAGGTCTGTGTAAGTGAAGAGCACTTCCTGCTTCCCACCTCCACACGCACAATGTGAACATCCTGGGGTCTGTCTGCTGCTGTATCCACTGTGCCCACACAAAGCAGCACTCAAAAAATGCTCCAAGATATAGAAGGAGCCTATACATTCTCCACCCTTGGACCCACTGGATCTTTCCCAGGGCTGGAAGTGACCGCTGAAGCTCCCTGCCCTGCCCCTGAACAGCTGGGTATAGCAGAGTGCAGGCTGCAAGGTCTGGCAGACTCAAGTGCAACGTGGGCAAGGGACTCAAGTCTCTCTGAGCCTCAGTTTCTTCCTATGGAAAATGCGTGGGTGGGTGGGTGGGGGTTACTTCCCTCCTAGAGAGGAGATAAGATATTAATAAAATCTGGAAGCTCGATAATAAAACTGAACACTTATTCAGCATTTACTAGGATCCAAGCCTCTTCTGAGTATTTGATATGAACCACAGTGGCTGCTATGATTACAAACCAGGATACTTAGGCACAGACAAGTGGGAAACTTGCCCAAGGTCAAGGGTTCTCTGTACTGAGTTAAAAATTTAGCCCCTTCGGGTTTGAACTTTGGCTTCTAGGGAACGGGAGCAGGACCTACAGTTAGGGGAGACGTGGTGCCCCCCTACATTATACAGGAGGACCCTGTGGCCCAGTGAGGTCGCTCAGGACTGCCTGGCTCCAGATGTCGTGGGATCTGAGGAGCTGCATGGATCTACAGCGCAGATGCGACCCTCAGCCTCCCGGGGCCCCTCAGGAAGATGTCACTCTGCTTCTCTCCTGTTCTCTTTCCTTCTCAGTGTCTCTATCTCTCTGTCTGTCCTGTCCTTTCTCCAGTTTTGTCTCCGACTCTTTCCATTCTCCTCCCCATCTCTTTGGCCCTCAAGTCCCACCTGCCTGTCTCCACGTCCTCCACCCCCATCTTCTCGTCTCTGTGCTGCTTCTCCCGTAACTCAGGGACTCTCCGCTCTCCAAGGCTTCTCTCTCCTTCTTCCACTGTCACTCTCTCTCTCTTTCCACCTCCTGCTTTCCTCAGTCTCCATCTCTCCTGGGTGTGTCCCTCCCTTTTCTCTGGGAGTCTCCCAAAGCTGGCTCAGCCTGCGGCCACAAGTTCCTCGGCGGCCGCACGCCCTCTGCTGGTGCACATGAAGTTTACACGTTCAGATGCTGGTCACTTGGTCAGCCTGCCCAGGTGTCTGCCTCCTGCCTTCCTATCTGGCAAGCCTCCTGAGGCCAGAGAGAAGACACTGGCTTTGAGGCTAGATGCTAGGAGCCTCTAAGAAAGGGGCCCTGTCTCTCCTCTAGAGTGGGAGTCTCCCTTGGCTCTCTCACTGTTTAGTAGATGAGTTTCAGAAAGGACAACCCAACATCTTCCTCCTGAAGCCACTTTCACACCCATTTGGTCTGTGTCCAGCTGATCATTCAAAAGTTAGTAACTGGGTTCCTATTATATGTCAGGTATTGCTCCCGAGCAGCATGATCAGCAGGACAGCCGACGGCCACAGTGATTCTTGAGACCTGAACAGTGGTGAGAGTGAGATGAGAAGCTCTATTGGTATAAAGTGGCTTCCCAGGTGGCTCAGTGGGTAAAGAATCCGCCTGCAATGCAGGGGACACAGGAGATGTGGGTTCGATTCCTGGGTCAGGAAGATCCCCTGGAGGAGGGCATGGCAACCCACTACAGTATTCTAGTCTGGAGAATCCCACGGTCAGAGGAGCCTGATGGGCTACAGTCCATAGGGCTGCAAAGAGTTAGACACGACTGAAGTGACTAAGCATGCACACACTCATGTCAGTGTAAAGTACATGTCAGATGTTGAAAACTTATAAAAAAAAGAATAACTTCAGTACATTTCTATACTGATTGTATGCTGAAAGGACACTGTTTTAGATGTATTAGGTTCAATAATACTAAGATTGCCATCCGTTTTGTCTTTCTTTTTAATTCAATGTGGCTACTAACAAAACTTAAAATTATTTGTGTATGAATATATATATATATATATATATATATATATATATATATATAGTTTGCATGTTGGCCAATGCTGCTCCAGGGACTGGGAAAACTGACCCTGCCCTGTGGAGCTCATGTTCTAGTCAGAGAGACAGAGTCTAAACAGATGAAGAGATGTCAGTCCTCTGAAGAAAAGGAAAGGAAAGGGGAGAGAGAGTAACAGGGCAGCTCCTTTACAGAAAGCAGAGATCTGCAAGAAGTGATGGTGAGTCTGTAGGTCACTGGAGGGGGTGCTGCAGGCAGGGGGCACACACATACAGAGGTTTCTATTCCTGCAGCTTGGCCTCCCCAGAACAAATAAGGTGTCCAGACAGGTGGGCACACAGCAGGCACTTCATCAAGGATCGTTTTCTGCATCCCACCCTGCCTCAAAGTGGAGGCTCAGCCACCGCAAGCCAGCTCTTCCAAGTCCCTGAGTCACAACCTGGTGCCCTGTTTACCCACTGCTCCCTCCCCACCCGCCCATGGGGACAAACAGGGGCCCAGTCACTTACTTTTTGCAGTGGGGCCACCTGCCTGGTCCTCTGGCATGTCCATGGGCCACCCTGGCTGCTCTGCAGCTGGTGGAGAAGCTAACAGCTCCCCTCCGTCACTGGAAGGGACCAAAAAGGGACTGGCTGCTCCCCAAGCTCCTAGAAGGACAAACAGGGGAATGGCCTCCTTAACCAGCCTCCTGAGGGTGGGGACCCGCCCTGCCCCTCCTGTGCCCCAGGCCATTCTGGGTTCTCAGAACCTGTTTGCCCACCCCTGTCTTGACCAGAGCAGCTTTCGCTCAGACCTGTTTTATGGATTGGAGATGTGGGCTGGGAAAATGGGGGCCTAAGGAGTGGGTGGCAGAGATCAAAGCGGGGCTGGTGGGTGGGGGTCATTCTCTCCTGCCACCCCTCTTCCCCACAGTTTGTCAAGTTCCCCAGCCCTGTCCCTCCTGCTCTATGATTCTCCCTTGTCCCCTCCTCTCCTTCCCTACAGCTTTGGTCAGGTCTCAACCTCCCCTCCTGGCTCCTTGGCCCAGCCTCTTCCTCAGCCTCCTGCCTCCAGTCTCCAGCTCCAGTCCATCCTCACAAGCGCTGACCTGCCCAGCCCCCGCACAGTGTTGTTCCATGGCTCCCAAGCACCCCAGGGACAGAGCCTAGCCCTTGGGCTTGATATTGAAGGCCCGGCTTGGCCTGATCCTACCTGCCTCCCCCACCCTCAAACCCACTTGCAACCCTGAACCCTGTGCTGTTGACCAAACTGGGCCGGCTCTTCCCACCTCGCCCTCTCTGCCTGGGACATCCTTCTTGCCTGCCCTTCCTGTCTTAGCTCCCACATCCCCTCCTCTAGAAACCGTTTCTGGGCTAGGTGATGTCCCTGGGTTCCCACACCGCCCTGGGCTACTTACATTCTCGCCCATCGGCCTGTATTTGGAACTGTTGGCTTCCTGCTTGAGTTTGAACCCTGTCTTTCTCCTGTTTCCAGCCCTCCCATGGTTCCCTAGTAACCTCAGGACTAACTACCCATTTGGGCTGGTGTGGCACAGAAGGGTTCCTGTAACTCCTGGCTTCTGGTCATTTTTCTCTACCCTGGCCAACCTCCAGGTCCCTCACGGCCCAGGGGAACTCAGCATCTTTCCTGGTTCTTCCAGGCCCAGGCTCCCAGCTCCTCTGGGGAGCTTCCCCTGAGTCCTGGGAGCAGTTAGAGGCTCAGACACTCTCTTGGAGAAGGCAATGGCACCCTACTCCAGTACTCTTGCCTGGAAAATCCCATGGACGGAGGAGCCCGGTAGGCTGCAGTCCATGGGGTCACTAAGAGTCGGACACGACTGGGCGACTTCACTTTGACTTTTCACTTTCATGCATTGGAGAAGGAAATGGCAACCCACTCCAGTATTCTTGCCTAGAGAATCCCAGAGATGGGGGAGCCCGGTGGGCTACTGTCTATGGGGTCGCAAAGAGTCGGACACGACTGAATCGACTTAGCAGTAGCATCAGCAGACACTCTCTTAGGGAGAAGTTTGACAGTATTTCTAGAAGATTCTGACACGATTTCAGGGGTCATCTACTAGATTACCTGGAGGGTTCCTTTCCTATCTTTGAGGAAGTTTGGTCAGGATTTTAAGACTTTTAACAAGACCTGGAAGGCCCTGATATTGGGGACTCTCTCCTAGGATTTGGGGGCTTGCCAGGATTTCGGGAGGGGCTCTGACACGGCTATTCTTGGGAGCCTCGCCACGGCCTGGGCGCACCTGGAGCCACGTCGCAGTGTTCCAGTCTCGGGACACAAATGAGGGCCACGAACGACAAACAAACGACAGTTGGGTCCTGAAGAGACGCGCGTGCGCTGTTCCCACCGGAAAAAAAAAGGTGCCAGAACGGGACCGGGAGCGCGCGAGGGGTCTAAGCCACGCCCCTCCCGGCCTCCTCCCCCGGACGCAGGCGCACACCGGGACGAGGCGCTCTCCCGTCGCTACGGTTACCCACGAGGCCGCGCATGCGTAGAACTGCCCGGGCGCGCCCCCACTGGCGGAGCGGGCGCATGCGTACTGGCTGAATCGATAAAGGCGGAAGAGATTAAGGCTGCTGGAAGGGCCCAAGGCTGGCGTCTTCTCTGCGGCCTCAAGCTTGGGTGAAATGGGCCCAGGCAAGGGAAACTTGGCCCGAGGGACCCTTTGTCCACCCCCCCACTTCTTATCAGCCACCAAGCCGTGTCTTTTTTGCCCTCTGTTCCGTGCCAGGCTGCCAGTCACCGTCACAATGATGACTGTCCTGTCTGTCGTACCTCACTACTCCCATGCCTTTTTTTGCGGCTCCAGTCACAATGTATTAATAGGTCCCCGAAGGATTCTTTCCCAAACGGTTTCATTCCTTCCGTTTAGGAAAGAGTAGAGGAAAGATAACCTCAGCTTTTCGAGCTAGAGAGAGGTGCGTGCTAAGCCACTTAAATCGTCTCTTTACTCTTTGCAACCCTGTGGATTGTTGCCTACCAGCCTCCCTTGTCTATGGGATTCTCCAGGCAAGACTACTGGGGTGGGTTGCTATGCCCTCCTCCAGGGGATATTCCCGACCCAGGAATCAAACCCGCGTCTCTTACGTCTCGAGGATTACATCCCAAATTGATCGCTTCAGTCGCTTCATTCGTGTCCGACTCTGCGACCCTATGGACTGTAGCCTGTCAAACTCCTAACGAGAGGCATTTAGGATAAAAGATGTCCCACCCGGGCTTCCCAGGTGGCGCTAGTGGTAAAGAACCCATCTGCTAATGCAAGAGACTTAAGAGATGCGGGTTTGATCCCTGGGTCAGGAAGATCCCTAGGAGGAGGACGTGGCAACCCACTTCAGTATTCTTGCCTGGAGAATCCCATGGACAGAGGAGCCTGGTGGGCTACAGTCCAAAGGGTCACAAAGAGTCGGACACGACTGAAGCGTGTTAGCATGCACGCGTGTCCCACTCACTTGGCTTCTTTGCTAGCCCAGACACAGAAATCATTTTACATTCTCCCATTTATCCCATCATCGTTCATCCAGCTGTTACTTCCTCAGAGAGTCCTTCCTCTGACACACAGTCTATAATTCAGACTCATCTCTCTTTTTTATTCGTCCTCGAGGCTCGTCTCTCCACCGTGAAATAGTCTGTATTTGTACACTGTCTTTGTCATCCCCTGCTGGAATGTGAGCTCCTAGCGGTAAGAAGGTTGTTGGGAACTAGAATATCCTTGGCCCAGGGTGGGTTATCAAACATTTTTTGTCGAATGAATGAAGGGACAGAATCTACGCCTCAAAACTGTTGGACTGTGTAGAATGATGATAAGGCTGGAGTCAGACATTCCTGGGTTTGAATTTTGACTCCATCTCTCTCTACCTGTAACCTTGGCACAAAGGCTTATCCTCTCTCTGAGCCTCAGGTTTCTCACCTAGAAATGGAGATAATTGCTTTTTAGGTACCTTGAGGGCTTGAAGTAGTAATCCTTGTTGGGTGATAGTTATTATTTTGGCTGTTAGGTGGTGGCTTGTTATAACTTGGGGAAGAACCTGTTTAACAAGTGATGTGGTGATTGGTTAAAAGTGTGAGATTTGAAATCAGAAAACAGTGCCATTGCTGTGTGACTTTGGCAAGTGATTCCACCTCTCTGAGCCTCCCCTTCTTCCCTAAAATGGGAGCAAACAATATCCACCTCATGGAGTCTTATAGAGTTCAATAAGAATGTTTGCCTAGTGTTTTCTTAGCACTGGCTGACAGGTGGTGGACCCTGCTGACTTTATTAGTATGATTTCATTCTTTCATTTTTTTCTCTTTTGTTATTTTTCATTTTATTTCTTCAGTACTTGTTTATTTCCCTTTTTTTGAGGAAGATAATTTTGTAAAACCTAAAATAATTTTAAAAACTGTTTTATAGTATAGTTGTAACATACATAAAGTGCTAAATTCTAAGTTATGGGTCAACTAAGCTTTTAATAGAGTAATACAGTAATGAAACCACCCATATAAAAAAAGAGAATATTGCCTGCAGCCCAGAAGTCTTCACATTTCCTCCTAATCAGTGCCCCTCCAAAGGTGACCACCCTTAATTATAGCCTCTTTTGCTCAACATTATAAAATCCCTCCTATGGCAGTAGGTCATTCATTTCACTGTTGTATAATATTCCATTCTATGAATATGCCACAATTGAACCATTTTACTCTCAATGGACATTGGTTGTTTCTGCTTTTTGGCAATTATGAATACTATTTAAAATTTTTATTTATTTGTTTATTCCTGTGCTGGATCTTTGTTGCTGCATGGGCTTTTCTCCAGTTGGGATGAGCGGGGGCTAATCTCCATTCTAAGTGCTAGGGCTTCTCATCGCGGTGGCTTCTCTTGTTGCAGAGTATAGGCTCTAGGTGTACAGGCTTCAGTAGTTGCAGTTCCTGGGCTTTAGAGCACAGACTCAATAGTCATGATGCACAGGCTTAATTGCTCTGCAGCACATGGGATCTTCCCAAACCAGGGATTGAACCTGTGTCTCCTGCATTGGTAGGCTGATTCTTTACCACTGAGCCACCAGGGAAGCCATGAATAGTGTTACTATGAATTATTTATTTAGATTTTCTTTAATTACTCTCAGTAATGTATCATAGTTTCTTATTTAGAGATCTAGCAAATCTTTTGTTAGGTTTATTCTTAGGTATTTTGCTTGTTATGTTGATTCAAATCATATTTTTAAAAATTTCAGTAAAAATCTTTTTGTTCATAATGTTTAGGGATATAATTGATTTTTGTATGTTAATATTATATACAGTGAAGGGTAGCAGAATATATCACTCCCAAAATATCCCACTATGACATAAGGATTATTTTGAGCCAAAGACAGTCGAGAAACAGATACAAAAATGGTCTCTGCGCCTTTCTCTATTTGCCTAAAAAGTGGATATAAGTTGTTCCTTTTTTTTTTTTTTTTTTCTGCCATGCCTTCTGGCTTGTGGGATACCTTAGTTCCCTGACCAGGGATGGAACCCAGATCCACAGCAGTGAAAGCGCTGAATCCTAACCACTAGACCACCAAGAAATGCCCTGTATTTTCTCTCCTTATTCAGCGTGATTCATCTAGATTTTTTTTTTAGTTTATTATTTTTGGCTGCACAGGATGTGGGATCTTCATTCCCCAGGCAGGGACTGAGCTTTTGCCCCCTGCATTCACAGTGTGGAGTCTTCCACTGAAAGTGTGGACTTCCACTGGACCACCAGGGAAGTCCACAGTCTAGATATTATCTCCTGATCTGTTTCCCATTGTGTCTCATCTGCTGTGAAACTCATCTACTGATTTTTTAATTTATAAGTTCTAAAATATACATTGGATTCCATCTCCTTCTCCCCTCTCTTTTATTCTATTTCCCTCTCTCTTTTAGATTCTAGTTTTCTGATAAAATTCTCCATCTTTTCATCTATTTTTTGAACTTATTCATCATAGTTACTTTAAAACCTGTGTCTTAATGTTAGTATCTGGATCACATGTGGATGCATACTTCAACTGTTCTGCAGACAAACATCTGTTTCCCCAGATGCCAGATGTGGTTAAGGTTTATGGCATCCTTATGGACTGGGGGCTTCCCAGGTGGCCGTAGTGGTAAAGAACCCACCTGCCAATGCATGAGACTTAAAAGATGTGGGTTTGATCCCTGGGTTTGGAAGATTCCCTGGAGGAGGAAATGGCAACCCACTCTTGTATTCTTGCCTGGGAAATCCCATGGAGAGAGGAACCTGGCGGGCTACAGTCTGTGGGGTCACAGAGTTGGACACGACTGAGCAACTTAGCATGCATATATGGTCTGCTAGGGGGAGCAGACTTGTCAGAATATTCTACCTAATCAAAATAAGTAGATACATCCCCTACAACCCAGCAATTCTTTTGCTGGTTAGAGCCCCCCCACCCCAATCCTGTCCTTCTTCTGGACCACAAAGGGGCTTATATACTAGTGTTTGCTGCTGCTTCTGTGCTGCACTTAGTCATATCTGGCTCTTTGCGACCCCATGGTCTGTAGCCCACCAGGTTCCTCTGTCCATGGAATTTTCCAGGCAAGAAATACTGGAGTGGGTTGCCATTTTCTTCTCCAGGGGATCTTCCCAACCCAATGCTCTAACCTGTGTCTCTTCTTCCTCCTGCATTAGCAGGGGGATTCTTTCAACAATGCTCCACCTGGGAAGCCCCAGGAAGCTCTCTGCTGCTGCTGCTGCTGCTAAGTCGCTTCAGTCGTGTCCGACTCTGTGCGACCCCATAGACGGAAGCCCACCAGATTTCCCCATCCCTGGGATTCTCCAGACAAGAACACTGGTTGCCATTTCCTTCTTCAATGCATGAAAGTGAAAAGTGAAAGGGAAGTCGCTCAGTCGTGTCTGACTCTTAGCGATCCCGTGGACTGCAGCCTACCAGGTTCCTCCATCCATGGGATTTTCCAGGCAAGAGTACTGGAGCGGGGTGCCATTGCCTTCTCCGAGGAAGCTCTCTACCAGTGTTTATTGTAGCATTATTTGTAATGGTGGGAAATCAGAGGCAACTCAGGTGTGGATCACTGAGAGGGTGGTGAGGTTGACCATGGAATCTTATTCAATGGATTGGGTGGATTTTGGATGTACCAGTGCAATATGGAGGCATCTTAAAGATGGTACTGAGGGACTTCCCTGGCGGTCTGGTGGTTAAGACTCTGTGCTTCCACTGCAGGGGGTGTGGGTTCATTCTCTGGGGAACTAAGATCCCACATGTTCCACAATTCGACCAAGGAAATAAATAAAGATGGTACTGAAAAGAAAAAAGGCCCACCAGAATGACGTAATACCACCAATGTAAATTAAAAATTTTTGTTGTTCAGTGGCTCAGCCTTGTCCAACTCTTTGTAACTCCATGGACTGAAGCACATTAGGCTTTCCTGTCCTTCACTGCCTCCTGGAGTTTGCTCAAACTCATGTCCATTGAGTCGGTGATGCCATCCAACTCTCATCCTCCATCGTCCCCTTCTCTTCGTATCCTCAATCTTTCCCATCATCAGGGTCTTTTCCAGTGAAAATTAAAGATACATGCGTCAAAAGGAATTATATTAAATAAGATTACTTAGTGTTAGGAACTGAAATGTGTCCCCCGAAACTTCATACGTTGAAGCCCTTACTGCTGGTATCTCAGAATTCTATCATATTTGGATAAAAGATCTATAAATAGATAATTAAGATTTGGGACTTCCTTGGAGGTCCAGGAGGTCCAGTGGTTAAGAATTTGCCATATAGTGCAGGAGATGGAGTTCAATCTCTGTTCGAGGAGCTAAGATCCCATATGTCTCACAGCCAAAAAAATCAAAGCTTAAAACAGAAGCAGTGTCGTAACAAACCCAATGAAGACTTTAAAAATGGTCCACATTAGAAAAAAAAATCTAAAAAAGAATTATTAATATGAGTTCTCAGGACCTCCTGGTAGTCCAGTGGTCAAGACTCTGTGCTCCCAATACAGGGGGGTGCTGGGGTTCAATCCCTGGCCAGCTAGATCCCACATGCCACAACTAAGACCCTTCAAAACCAAAGAAATAAATATTTTTCTTTTTAAAAAAGAGAGGAGTTCTCTAGGGTGGGCCCTAATCCAATATGACTGATGTCCTTATAAGAGGAGGGAATTTGGACACAGATGTGTGCATGCATGAGAAAAGACCACATGAAGATACAAAGATGGCTGCCTCAGGGACGGAGGCCTTAGAGGACATGATACCTGTCAACACCTTGATCTCCGACTTCCAGCCCCAGAACTGTAAGAAAATAAATGTCTCTTGTTTAAGTCACCCAAATCTGTGGTATTTTCTTAGGGCAGTCCTAGCTGACTAATATACCCAAAATACACTTACCAAAAATACATGCTAAACACAAATAGTGGGAAAGGAATGGGATTGGGGGTGGGTTGGGGAGAGAAGGTATGGAAAGGCCGTTCAGGTTTTGATATTCTTCATGAAGACATATCGATGCTTATTTGGGATAATAAAAAAAATCTATTCCCCCCCCCAAAAGAAAGCTCTCTTTTATTTACACACACACATTGCTAGTTTCCTGAATGTGCTGAGTCTCTGTGCAGGGTGATTCCAACTGGAACCTGGGCTTTGAGGGGTGGGGGAAACACACGTTGTGTCTGCTTCCCCTGCAGGACCCAGCACCTAAAGACCCAGATGTGCCTTCTCAATGGTACGTTTGGAGGGAGGTGTTCTGGAGGGAATAGGAGTTGCTCCGAGGATTTGGAGGGAATGGGCAAGGTGGACAGGGTGCCCAAGACAGGGACTGTGAGTTTCCAGGTGGCTGAGGCAGCAAGCCTAGCTCTCAAAGATGGAGTCTGTAGTGACAGGCATGGAGGAACAGACAGAGGGACAAAGGGAAAGAGAAACAGAGCGAGTCAAGATGGAGTCAGCATGTGATTTGAGAGGGAAGGAGAAGATAAAAATGAGGAAGACATCTCTGGTGGTCTAGAGGTTAAGACTGTGAACTTCCAATGCAGGGCACATGGATTTGATCTCTAGCCTGGGAACCAAGATCCAACACTGTGTGGCATGGCCAGGAAAAAAAAAAAAAGATGAGAGTGGAAACAAACGGTGTGGATGTGAGATGGAAATGCACATGCATAGTTGGAGGCTGGAGGTGACAGTCTGGACATGCAGTGGGCAGAATAATGTCTTTCCCCAGAGATGCCGTGCTGTGCTTAGTCACTCAGTTGTGTCCAACCCTTTCCGACCCCATGGACTGTAGCCTGCCAGGCTCCTCTGTCCATGGGGATTCTCCAGGCAAGAATACTGGAGTGGGTTGTCATGCCCTCCTCCAGGGGATCTTCCCAACCCAGGGATTGAACCCAGGTCTCGCATATTGCAGGTGGATTCTTTACCGTTTGAGCCACCAGGGAAGCCCAAGAATACTAGAATGGTTAGCCTATCCCTTTCTCCAGGGGCTCTTTCAGACCCAGGAATCGAACCAGGATCTCCTGCAGGCAGACTGTTTTACCAGCTGAGCTCTCAGGGAAGCCCCCTCCCCCAAAGATGGCCCCCCTCTAATTCCTGGAACCTGTTTCATATGTTGTCCAGACGGGCCCAATCCAGTCCTGTGAGTCCTTCAAGGAAGAAAACTCTCCTGCTAGAAGAGGAGGAGGAAGGCAGAAGGGAGATGGGGCAGAAGGGAAATTCAGAGAAAATTTTTGTGTATTTTTGTGAGATTTGAGGTGTGGGATCCACATACAAGAACTGGAGAGAGACCTCCAGGAGCTAAGAGTGGGTGGCCCAGAAGACAGCCAAGGAAGTAGGGACCTCAGCTGAACCTTCAAGGGACTTGATTGTGCCAACAAGCTGAATGATCTCAGAAACACAGGCATCCCGGGGCCTCAGGTAAGAACTCTGCTGGCTAATACCTTGATGTTGCCTTTGTGAGACCTGCACAGAGGACCAGCCCAGCCATCCTGGATTTCTGAACTATGGATTAGTGAGAGGATACATTTGCACTGTTTTAAGTAGCTAGGTTTGTGTGGCAGTGATAGGAAGCTAATGGAGAGCGGACAGAAAGGACTGGAGTGAGAGTTGGGAGCCTGAGGGCAAGCAGAGCCGGCGGTAACAGAGATGGAAGCCGAGGGTACAGGTGGGACAAAAGCGACAGAGGAGATGACAGAGTTGCTCAGTCAGAAGACAGATGGCGTCCGAATGAGGGGACAACCTGGGGACGCTGGCAAGAAGTTACAGCTCAGCCAGAGGCCATGCTCAAAGCTAGACCTGGTTGGCTGAGGCCTGGCGACAGATCCCAAAAGGAGACAGTGCTGCTGGAAATAAGATTTAATTTCCATATGGTGCTGGGGTCTGGTGGAGGGTACAAGCAGGCTTCCCCGGGCCCCACCCCTACAGCTGCTGGGAAGGCCTGAGGATGTACAGGAAGTGGGTCTTACGGGCGGGCAGCCTGGAGTGAGAGGAGCTCTGCGTGCTCTCTTCCAGTCCGTCCTCGTGGGTCCCCTCTCGGAGCCCATCCCGGATGGCCTGCAGACGGTGTCGCTTCTCACTGAGCCAGTGGCTGCCCTCCTGGGTATCCTGGTGTGACCTCCGCCGCGGCAGCTTCATGATCCAGAAGGCCACTCGGGGATGGGGCTCCGGGTGGAAGCTGTCCATGGCCTTTGGCGCCAGGGCCTCCTTCTCCTCTATCTTAGGAACCTGGTGAAGGGGGGGACAAGGAGAGCCTATCAAACTCCAAGGGTCAACCTCAGGATGCTCCCCATGCCTACTCAACCCACTCTGCCACCTAGGGAATACTTTGGGAATTACAGAGTTGACCAAAAAGTTTGTTTGGGTTGCTCTATAGAGGTCTGTTAATCACTCAGTCGTGTCCTTACTCTTTGGGACTCCATGGACTGTAGCTCACCAGGCTCTTCTGTCCATGGGATTTCCCAGGCAAGAATACTGGAGTGGGTTGTCAGTCCCTTCTCCGGGGGATCTCCCCCCGACCCCTGCACAAGGATCAAACCCAGGTCTCTGGCATTGGAGGCAGATTCTTTACTGTCTGAGCCACCAGGAAAGCCCTTTTCATACAAGCTTATGGACAAACCCAAACTTTGGGGCCAGTCCAATAAAGCTCACTTTGCCTTATTTACAAAGGACTTGCGTTTTAGAATTAAAAATACTCTGATGTTTATAATATACTCTGGGTTTGAAAACACATTTTGGAGGTTTCAAAAGCACTTCCAGATTAAGCATCCCCCTGAGGTTTAGAAAGTAATCTGAAATGTACAAAGCTCTTTGGGATTAATGAATCATGACCATAGTTGCAACTGGTGATCCTGGATCAAAATTGATTGAATCCCGGATCAAAAATCATATGAGCTCTTGTGGACATGTCTCTTGTCCAGCAGAGACATGTCAGTGTCCGTTTGGTCCTTGTGACTCAAAGTGAGGGCTGTGGACCCACAGCATCAGCATGACTTGGGAGCCTTTCGGTATGCAAATGAGCAGTCCCCCACCAACCACCTACTGAATCAGAGTCTGTGTTTCAGTCCCTTGAGGTTTGCGAAGCCTTATAGTAGATGGTTACACATTGAATTGTAACAAATTCATGTGTTGAGGTCCATTAGGACCCTAGTACAGGGGTCCTTAACCTCTGACATCTCATGCTTGATGATCTGAGGTGGAACTGAAGTAATAATAGTAGAAATAAAGTGTACAATAAATGTGCTTGACTCCTCTCCCAAACCATCCGCACCCCGGTCTCTGGAAAAACTGTTTTCCATGAAACTTGTCCATGGTGCCAAAGAGGTTGCCCTAGTAGCTCAGAATGTGACCTCTTTGCGTATAAGATCACTGTAGTTTTCATTAGGTAAGATGAGGTCATTAGAGTGGGTTCTAATCTAACATGACCAGTTTCTTATGAAAAAGGGAAATTTGGACCTAGAAATGCACAGAGAACCGCATGAGAAGATAAAGACAGATGGGGTTGATGCATCTACACACCAACAACACTAAGTAACTGTCAGGAAACCACCAGAAGCTAGGGCAGAGTCACAGAACAGGGTCTCTCTCACAGCCCTCAGTAGGAATCAACCTTGCTGACACCTTGATCTTGGACACCTAGCCTCCAGAACTATGATACATGTCTGTTGTTGAAGCCACCCAATCTGGGAGACTGTTATGGCAGCCCTAGAAAACAAATATGGAGATAATTGACGTGTGTTTGTGTATGTGTGTGCTGGGTCGATCACTTGTGTCCAACTCTTTGTGACCCCATCTACTATAGTCTGTCAGGCTCCTCTGTCCATGGGATTTCCCAAGCAAGAGTTTTGGAGTGGGTTTCCATTTCCTCCTCCAAGGGTTCTTCCTGACCCAAGGAATGAACCAGAATCTCTTGCGTCTCCTGCATTGGCAGATGGATTCTTTACCACTGAGCCACCTGGGAAGCCCCGAGATAATGGATATCAATGTTACACTTCTTGGGTGTAAAAACGGAACTATGGTCATGGAGGTGAATGTGTTATTCTTATGAAATATCTGTTGAAGGGTTTAGGGGTGAAGTGTCGTGATGTCAATCATTTACTGTCATATGGTTCAAAAATAAAAAGGTAAAAGAGTCCGTCTGGTAAAATGTTATACAGGTAGTGAATCAGGTCAGGGAGATAATTTTGGTTGTCACAGCTGGAGGGGGTGTGGGTGCCTCTTCTGTCCAGCGGTAGAGGCAAGGATGCTGTTAAACATTGTATAGTGAACAGGATAGCCCCCACAACAAAAAAATTACATGGCCCCAAATACCAACAGTGATGCTGTTGAGAAACCCTGCTCTGTGGAAAAGGGAATACAGGTTTATTGTACTTTTTTTTTTTTTAACTTTTCTGTAGATTTGAAATTTTTAAAATAAAAAACTGGGAGTGTGTGTGGGAGAACCATGTGGGTTTACTAAGCACTTGAGGGTTCTTAAACCTTTTTAGGTTCAAAAAAGAAGCACTTTGTGATCAGAATTGCTCTTAGAGGTTTACGAAAGTGAGCTGCACAAAAGATTGGGGATTCATAAAGAACTTAGGAATTATTTTAAAAAATCACATTCTGACGTTTACAAGGGAGAGATTTACCAAGCTCTTTGGGACAGATTAAAAAATATTTGGAGGTTTGAGTACTTTGAGGTACTCAAAACACTCTTTGAGGTTTATGAGGGTGAATCTTATTTGGAGAAAAATGCACTTTGGTTTACAAAATCCTCTGGGGTTTAAAGTAAGACAGGATGTATCTCTGAGGTTGTAAACCTCATTTCCGAAAGCTGGTTAGTCCCTTTTGACAGATGACAAAACTGAGGCCCAGAGAGAGGAAGTCCAGCACAGAGGGAGTGGGAGAGTTAATTCATTAATCTATCATTTCTTGCTAAACTACAGAAAATGTTTTGGCTTGGACACTTTGCCAGGGGTGTGTCCTAACCTTCCAGTCACCCTTCAAACTCCCCTCTCCTGGCTCAATGGATGCCACCACCTTTTCAGAGATCACCACCTCTCCTGTCTTGTTGTCGGTCACCTGTGAGGACAGGAGGAGAGAGTGAGAACAAAACTGCCTTCCTCCTTTGCCTTCCTCACCCCTACCTCCACCAGATACTGCAACATGAGGGATCGTGGGGATACTCCAGGAGGGACTTCCTGGCATAGGCACCTTGTCAATCTGGAGGTGGCTGGAGAGAGTGTTGTTTCCCAGCCTGCGCTCCTGGTTCTCCTCTTGGTGGTAGTTCCTAGGGAGGCCCCGGAAGTCCATAGGGGCAGAGAAGAAGCTGTCCATGCCCCGCAGCAGGTCATCCTGGGCCAGAGGAGGAATCAGTGAGCTGTGGAAACTCCAGACTCCTCAGGACACCTGGAGCCTTGTTAGGGTCCCCCTCCATCCTCTGACCCTGAGGGCCTAACTCAGTCACCTCCTGCCCCCATATGTCCCATCACCTTTCTATTCCTGCCCCTCATTTGTCTTCTGTCTCTCTGTCCCTTTTGCCCTCCTCCTCCTGTCTCCCTTCCTCTCTTCCTGTCTCTCGGTCTTTCCATCTATCTTTCTGGCCCTTGACTCTCTCTCTTCTTGTCTTATCTTTCTACCTGGCCACAGTCCCTCTCCCACTCTTTCTCTGAACTCTTTCCACCTCTCAGTCACCATCTGTCACCCCTGTTCCTCTTCTCTGTACCTCTTCTTTCTCCCAACCCAGGCCACCGCTTACTTTCAGGAAAAGCCGTGTGAAGCCTTGGAGTAGACTCTGAAGACCTAGAAAACCTGAGGCGCTCTCCTGGACGTCACCATCGCGGATCGGGGCTGCAGTGGAGGGGGGCGCCGAGGCAGAGGAGAGCAGCAGCAACGGGAAAATCTGGTGCCACATGGCGGGGCGGGCCGGGAGGCTGCGGCGAGGACAGGGGTCAGAGCCTCCCCTTCCCTAGACAAGGACACTTCCCGACCCCTGGTCCGCAAACTCCTCAGACTCCGGCCATTTGCCCCCCTCCCCTTACCTAGCAGCAGCAGCAGCAGCAGCCTTACCTTCTACTCCAACATCCCCAGTCCAGTCCGGTCCCTCCCCTCCCCCCAGACCCGGCTCTTCAGGGCTCGGTCTCACACAACGGATCTATCTCATTTCTTTCCTTCTCCCACATTCGTATCCAGATCTCATTCCTCCTCACCTTCTCCCACGCCCCGCCCCTTCTTCTGGGCCCCGCCTTTATACTAGACCACAGCGCGGTCACCGGACTCAAGACTCCCGCTGTCCACGGACTGTTAAATCCAAACAGTTCTGTTCTCGAGCCCAGGTCAGATACTGGAGCGTTGGAGGGGCTCCGCGAGCCCTGGACCCGCCCCTATTGTCTGACCACGCCCCATCTGCTTACCTCACCCCTGAGGCCGGCCCGCTATTGGGTAGTCTCACCCTTGCGGTAGGAGCCACGCCCCTTAAGCCAGAGCGGGGCATTGATTTCAAATTCACACCCCGATAGTCAGACTGCGTCCCTGTTGGCTTACCTCTGCCCTGGAGACTCAGTGTGGCCCGGATTCTCTGATCCTGGCCATCGTGCTGGAGTCTCGCTCCAGTCAAAGGTGGCCCCGCCCCTGACTTAGGGCCACGCCCCACACCTAGGCCACGCCTCTGTGCCCTGGATCTTGTCCCTAGAGCCCTCAGTTCCATTCCTAGGCTTCCTCTGCTCTTGAAATACAGGTATCCGAATAGTCCTTCTGATTCGCCCACTGCTTAGTTTTGTATCTATCTTTGAAAGCTTCTCCTTGTCCCTTCTCTTCTTCTTTAGGTTTTGAAACGATTAATGCGCTCAACAGAGGGCAATGTAGGGGTTCTGAACTCTACGGTTCCACAAAAAAATTCCTCCCTAGAAACCCTAAAAACAGCCTTATGTCCCACCTTACAAGGAACCCGGAACCTGGGCTCCCTTCTTCCTCAGGACATGAAATTCTTGATCCAGCCCCTCTAGTCTCGTCAGTTTGAACACTCATCTTTAAGGGATATAATTAAGGGACTCTCATCTCTCTCCTCCGGCAACCAAGGCTCTCTCCTGGTCCTGGGACAGCGGCCACCTCTAGTTCACTAGTGCATGTGGATGCGGGAGTCTGCATCTTCGTGAACTTCCAATAAACTCCCAGTCGTCTTGCCCAAGACCCTTAACTCTGATGAGGTCACAAGGAGGCCAATCAATCAAGAGAAACCAATGGAAATCAATAAGAAACCCATCTCCATACTTCTATCCTCAAAAATACACTTGAGGTTGAACAGGGAAGATTCTTTTGTGTTTCTATTAATATCAGTCACTTCCACATCTGCAACACACAAACTACACTGGAGGGTGGCTGGGAGGTCAGGGCCCCAGACCCTTCCTCCTCCAAATTCAGGAATCTTAGCCCCCAGTCTCCTCTTCCTTCAGGTTTCCGGGCCCCCATCAATTCTCCCTCAGACCCAGGTGTCCAGACCCTCCATTCCCCTCCTCTCTCAGGGATCCAAGCATCAGAATCTCGGAATTCTCACAGGCCCCAGCTAGACTTCACCTCTCTTTGGCCAAAGCAAAAATCCTCCCCGAAACTGTCACCGTAGGATCCCCCTTCCCGCTGTCCGGCGCCGGGACCCGCCCCCCCCTCCGGTCCCTCCCACTTTTCCCAAACAAAGCTCCCGGGCAACTTTCTCCCTCGCAGCCCCGCCCGTCCGCGGCTCCCCAGCCCCAGGCCGGGAGGTAGGTAGGAAGGCGCCGGCGGGAGTCGGGGATCGTGCTTTGGGGTGTGTGAGTTCGAGTGGGAAGTTACACCTTACGAGTTGAGGTGTTCGTGGGACGGTCTCTGAATTGCTTGCCGCCTTCTTTAGGCCGGGGGCCAGGAATTTGCGCTCTTGACCGAGTCTAAGTGTGAAGTTGCAACTTTCGCCAGAGTTGGAGTGTCTGTTGATGTGTCTGAGTTTCGGAGTGTGCGCCTGGGAGTAAGGGCTGGGGACGCTGTGGGGTGTGAGTGTCTGTGGAGGTGTCGGTTTCAAGTGAGAAAGGGCCCCATGCTTGTTTCTGACCGAATTGGTTTGTGCGTGTCATTTATGGACGCCTGGTCCTCCTCATGGAGAAAGGAGGCCTCCTGGGTGGCCGAAAGGGGGCTCCGGGACTTTCTGGATCTTCATCTTGTCTCTCTGGAGGTTTGGGACCTGGGGCGGGAAATTAGGGGGAACCTTTCTGACTCGGCTCCTCCGTCCCTTTGTCTGGCCACATGGGGGAGAGCTGGGCTGGGATTTTGGCCTACGGGGGTCCTGAATACCGCAGCGCCACTGGGCTCGGCCTGGGGTCTTTGTCTGGACCGGGGCTCCGGGGTCCGAGGGAGGAGGGGGATGGGAGTCCGGACTCTGGGGTCCTGGGAAAGCCGTGGAAGACGTGGAGCCGCCAGGGAGGCGGGATCTGACTGTATTGGAAAAAGTTTCCCCCTGTTCCCGGCCTCCGGAAAGTCACTGGGAACTTGAGTTGGATCAGAGCCCACGGCGCAGGGAGGGGGGGAGGGGGGAGGGGAGGGGAGGGGCGGGGCTGGGGGCCAGAGGGGAGGCGCCCTCGCTGGCCAGTCCCTCCCCTGATAGGGGTTGTGGGAAACTGGGGGAGGGGACGCCTGGGCCCTTTGTTCTGGCTCTCCTGATGGCAGGGCGCCCCTGCCCCCAAGTCTGTGGTTCTGTGGGTCTTTCCTGGTCTTGGCTTGAGTTTCTGCCCTGAGTCTCTGTCCTTCTCTCTCTAGGTCTCTGTCCCCCTGTCTCTGGATCTCTGGTCCCCCTCCCTCTGGGTCTCTGTCCCCCGACATTAGGTCCGTGTTTCCTCTCTCTGGATCTCTATCCTCTCTGAGTCTCTGTGTCTGGATCTGCCCTCAGCCTTCCTAGGGCCGGTGCCCCTCCTTTTCTAGCAGCTGCTGCTCACACCCTGGCACCTGTTCTTGGCATGGGACTGAGAAGATCTCACCCACATCCCCCTTCCCTGCAGCTAGGCTCTGACGACTATCTTCTTTAAACCAGTAATCCACAGCCAAAGTTTCAGCCCTCCTGGACCCTAGGCATTGTACTGGGGTCTTCAAGACTTCATCACAATCCAGGCTCCACTGAGAACACAGAGGAGAACGCTCTCACCCTAAATTTCCCCAGAAATCCAGTCCCCTTTTCTCCAAGACCCAGGAATCCAGGCTCCCAGTCTCCTGCTTCCCTCAGATCCAGTTCAGCCTCCAGCCCCCTCCTCCCTCAGATTCGGGGGTCCAGGTGCCCCCAGCCTCTCCCCTCAGACCCAGTGATCTGGACCTCTGTTCTGAGGTCTCTCTGGGTGGATCCGGGGAACCTTGCTGAACTCTGTGTTCCTCCAGGCCCAGATGGGGGAACCCCGGGCTGGGGCCCCTCTGGACGATGGCAGCGGCTGGACAGGAAGTGAGGAAGGAAGCGAGGAGGGCACCGGCGGCAGTGAGGGGGCGGGGGGCGACGGGGGCCCAGACGCAGAAGGTGTCTGGAGTCCAGACATCGAGCAGAGCTTCCAGGAGGCCCTGGCCATCTACCCGCCCTGTGGCCGGCGGAAAATCATCCTGTCTGATGAAGGCAAGATGTATGGTGAGTCCAGCCCTCGGTTTTGCCTTAGCCCCTACTGCTTAATAAAAATATTAAGGAACATTGGTGGAAGCTCTAATCACTGTTCACATAAAAGCACATTGTGTGCTCATGATAACTCAGGTAGGAGTTAGCATCACCGTTTGCACAGATGAGGAACCCAAAGCCCAGCAAGGCTAAGTGATTTGCCTGAGGCCACACAGAGCCAGTGTGTGGCAGAACTGGGATCTGAACCCAGGCTGCCTGGCTCCAAAGCCTGCAGTCATAACTCCTCTCCTGTGTAGCCCGCGGCTTGCTGAGGAAATGTTGCGTCTCTCTCCTTTCCTGGTGTCTTCTCTGTTGGGAAGTTCTGCTGAAGGTCTAACTCTCTTCCATCTTGACTTTTCAGGTCGGAATGAACTGATTGCCCGCTACATCAAGCTGAGAACGGGAAAGACCCGAACTCGCAAACAGGTTTCAGGACTGTCTGGTGGGCTTCTGTCTGGGGTGGGCTTGTCTTCTTAGGCTCTCATCCTACTGGCAGATTCAGGTTAGAGGAGAGGCTTGTTCATGTGCTTTTTGTCTCTCCTCTTGGCACCTTGATTAGTGTGCGCTAACTGTGCCTGTTTTGGTATAGTTCTCTTAGCAGTTGCATGGGAACCAGAGGGTAAGACCTAACAGAGGGCCAAAGAGAACAAGGTGTGAGAGGGAAATAAGACCTGGATTTACTGGGTCTGGGGATGATTAGTAGTGTTCGTGAGAAGAGAAAGGTCTCTATGGACACAACTGTCCCGAAGTGCTGAGATGATGGACCCATTCTGTATATTTGTCATCTTTCACATTCACCAGCTTCATGGAGGCACCTGGAGGCGGGGAGGGGATGCCAGGCGTGAGTGGCTGTGGCCTGAATCTGCTTCTCTGTCCCTCCCTTTAGGTCTCTAGTCACATCCAGGTTTTGGCCCGAAGGAAATCGAGGGAAATCCAGTCCAAGCTCAAGGTAGAGGTCAAGGAACTGTGATAGACACCGTGAGGGGGAAGCAGGCACTCTGAGAGAGGAGGACAGGCAAGAGAGAGGGGGACAGAGACCCAGAGAGAGAGAGGGCAGTAGATATCCAGAGAAAAAGGGAGAACCAGGGTGTGGGGGCAGAGACCTGGAGAGGGGGACAGAGTCACCCAGAGAGGCATACAGAGCAGGAGAGCAGAGACCCAAGGTGGGGGGTTCGTGGCCCAGCCAGGGGGTGAACGGAGATCCTGGGTAGAAAAATGTCAGAGAGAGAGGGGGACTGAGATTTAGCTTAGGACAGGCCAGAAGGATGGGGTGCTGGGCTTCTCCTCTGACTGCTCCCGTCTTCCTTCCGCTCCCCTCCCTCTTCTCTCCCTGGGATCCTCATTGCTCTTTTCCCTCTTGTGCTGTGAAGATCTCCTCTTCGTCTCCTGGTTCATCTTCCCGTGTGGCCCGCCTGCACTTTCTCTGCCCAGAAGTCTTCATTTCCTTTTGGAGATGTTCATTTCCCTTTCCTTTTTTTTTTTTTTTGCATCCTCTGGATTTCCTGTTCCCTCTTGGCCTGAGATCCTCATTTTTCTTCTCATCCGAGTTGAGGTCTTTTCTTGCTCTTCCCTAGGACTTGGGGACCACCACTTCCTGGTCTTTTTGTACCCAGAAGGTCCCCTTCCCTTTACTAAGTCTGAAAACCTTCACTTCCAGTCTTTGGTCTTTTCTGGAGCTCCCTGTTCCTCCTCTGCCCTGTCTGGGCTGGGAAACCTTCAGCGTCTCTTCCCTCCGGGTCTAATAGTCTCATTTCCTGTGGTCTGCATATTCAGAAACCTCCACTTCCGGCTCTTTCTGAAACCTAGAAACCCCCATTGCTGTCTTATATTCTGGATGGTGGAGCCCCTTTCCCGCTCTGGGCTTGGCCTTCTCTGTTTCTTGTTCCATATTCATCCCTTCCTCCCCCTTCCTCCCTTTGCTCAGCTCAGGGTGGCTGGGCTGTAGGGGCTGGGAGGGCAGGAAGGTGTGTGTGGGGGGAGTGGGAGGAGTCCAGGCCTCATTTGCTAAGTTATGTTTTCTTTCCTTCTTTGGCACCCCCCACCCCCCGCCCATGGGCAGGCCCTGAATGTGGTAAGTCCCCCTGCCCATCCTCTCATTTGCTCCCTTACCCAGACAGACATTCCTGAGGAGGCCAGGAGGGGCAGGGGGCTGTAGTGAGAGGGACCTGAACCCGCCCCAACGCTTTGTCTTGACTCCCCAGCTCTGCATCTCCCCAGGTTTGCCCTGCCTTGTCCTTGTCCCACTCTTCCTGTATCCACTGGGACTCCCCATTAACATGGACCTCCAACCTCTCCTCCAGGACCAGGTTTCCAAGGACAAGGCTTTCCAGACAATGGCCACCATGTCCTCTGCCCAGCTCATCTCAGCACCTTCCCTGCAGGCCAAACTGGGTCCCGCCGGTCCTCAGGTGGCCTGGGTGGGAACTGTGGGGTTCAGGGCTGGAGGGATGGGGTTGCAGTCGCAACAGGAAGTTGATTGACGCCACCCTTCTTTGTCTTTTCTTCAGACCCCGGAGCTTTTCCAGTTTTGGTCGGGGAGTTCTGGGCCCCCGTGGAATGTTCCTGAGTAAGTTCTTATTCCAGCTCAGCACCTGCTCCCCATCCCCCTACAATCCCCTCCCTCCTCCTCACCCAGACCTTTCTCGCTCCACCTTCCAGCTCCTAACTCTGTGAACATAGGTTCTGGAGTCAGGCTGTCTGGATTTGGATCCCAGGGAGGCGGTTGGGGCAGTGGTCTGGAGAAGAGGAGCTGGTCTGAGTGGGGACAGAGAGACAGGAGGAGGCTGGGGTCTGCTGGGGTAAGAAGGAGGGAGGCGGCAAGGACAGTGCTTGGGGTCTGGCTGATGACTGGGGTAGGTGGGACCATCCAGAGATGTGCAGCTTGGGGGAGGAGTGGGTTTGGGGCAGAAATGAGCTCAGTGTGGGATTTGATGAATGTGAGTCTTGTAGGATGTCCATGGGGATAGTGGCCTCCCAGAGAGATTGTCTGAGTCCCAGAGGCTCATGGGAAAGGCAGTTGTAGATCCAAAGTGTTGGGAACCTCTGCAGGTCCAGAAGAATGAGTAGAGCCCCAGAGGCTCATGGGAAGGCTCATTCTCATCCCATAAAGGTGATTCTTGGGCCTGAGGGTAGAGCAGGGATCCTTATCTTCTTTCAGGGTCAGAAGGAAGGAAATGGGCCCCTTTTCATCTCTGAGAGCCCTGAGGGGTGATAAGATATGCTTCTAGTCCTGTTGTTTGTTGTTCAGTTGCTTAGTCTTGTCCAACACTTTGCAACCCTATGGACTGCAGCACGCCAGGCTTCCCTGTCCTTGAGTCTAGAAGACTAGAAATGGGCCACAGAGGCTCATGGAGTCTTCAGCCCAGAGAGGTGGGAGTGGATCCAGGCTAGGTGGGCATTGGTGGAGCAGTGTGGCCTCGGGATGGTGAGGCAGGAGCATGGTGAGTGTTACCAGAGAAAGACAAGCTGGGGATCCAGGCTGGGAGAGAAGAAAGTTCATTGGGAACTACTGCTGTATGTGGGCACAGAAAATTGTCTGAACAAGTCTCGGGGCCAAAGGAACCACAGGTTTGCAGGGGAGGAGGTTGGGCTAGAAGGAGAGTGGTTCAGCACGCATTGCACTGGGTACTGGGATCCCATCTTTATGGAGTTGATAGTCAAATGCGGGACAGTGAATGTTAATTAAATCATCACCTATGTAAATACAAAATTGAAGTGTGATCCATATGCCAGTTTTCTTCTCTCAGTATTATGTTTTTCAGAGTGTCTATTAAAAAAAATTTTTTTTGATTGAAGTATAGTTGATTTTCAATGTTAGTTTTGGGTATATAGCAAAGTTATCAGTTATACATATATATATATTCTTTTGCATATTCTTTGCCATTATGGTCTATCAGAGGATATTGAAAATAGTTCCCTGTGCTATGTGGTAGGACCTTGTTGTTTATCCATCCTATATATAATAGTTTGTATCTGCTAATCTGTTCCCTGGCTCTGTGACTGCTTCTGTTTTGTAGATAAGTTCATTTGAGTCATAATTTAGATTCCACATGTAAGTGATATAATATAGTATTTGTCTTTCTCTGTCTGACTTACTTCACTTAGTCTGATCATCTCTAGGTCTATCCATGTGGCTGCAAATGGCATTATTTCATTCTTTTTTTATGACTGAGTAGTATTCCACTGTATATACGTACCACATTTTCTTCACCCTTTCATCTGTTGATGGACACACAGGTTGCTTCCATGTTTGGCTATTGTGAGTTGCACAGCACTGTTTTAGATTCTATTGTACTGCTCCCTTACCCTGAACTTTGGCCTTATGTCCCACTGGTCTTTTTCTCCTCACCTTCCTGAGCCTTCAGCCTCCTCTTTCTTCAAGTTTCCTATGTTTTGTTTTCTTCCCACCTCTTGAGACCCCATTTGTGTTCTCTTTCTGCCATTTTGTGAGAGGTACCAGAATATCCTCGAGACCAGTGGTCCCCAAGTTCCAGGATCTAATGCCTAATGATCTGAGGTGGAGTTGATGTAGGCAGGAGCAGAAATAAAGCACACAATAAATGTAATGTACGTGAATCATCCAGAAACTGTTCCCCTCCCTCCCACCTCTGGTCTGGAGAAAAACTGTCTTCCATGAAACCAGCCCCTGGTGCCAGAAAAGTTAGGGGCCCCTTAAAATCACAGGCTTTGTGGTTGGGGCTGATCTGGGTTTGAACCCAGGTTCCGCCATACCAGCTGTGTGACTTTGGGCAGGTCAGTTGACCCCTGTTTGTCTCAGTTTCCTCCTATACAAAATGAGAAGAGCAATCATCACACCTACCTTGATAGGCTGTAAGTCTTCAAGGAAATGGTGCCCATAATGTGCTTGCACAGGGTCTGGCTTGCTATGGCGCCTCAGTGATTGTTAGCTGGTATGATTAGCATCTTTCCTTCTTGCTGACCCCCAGCTTCCTTTCTCCCTCAGTGTGAAGCCATTCTCGCAGACACCGTTCTCCTTGTCACTGACTCCTCCATCTACTGACCTCCCAGGTAAGAGCCTTTTCTCCACCCTTTCTTGTTTTCCCCTCTCTTCTCAGCTCCAGCTGCCTTTCTTTCTACCTTCCATGAATTAGGGGATACTGTCTTATTAAGATCTAGCTCTGAGGCAGGGCCTGTGGGAGTATGGAAAGATGTCCCAGAATTTGTAGTGGTTGAGATCCTCGCTTCTGTAGCCAGATCTACTGGGTTTATGTTTGATCACTTGCTAACCTGAAGGATATCAGGGACATTGATATATTAATCAAGATTCTTTCAGCTGCAAGTGATAAAAATCCAAATCAAGCTAGATGACCCAAAAAAGAAAAAAAACAAAAAGGAGAGATTCTATTGGTTCAGGTAACTGACATTTCAGGAGTTAGGGCTTCAGGCATGGCTGGATACAGGAGCTCAAATGGTAGCAACAGGAGTTACTTGGTTCTGTTTTCCCCTATGGCGGCTTCATTCTCTGGCAGGCTCTGTCCACCTGGTAGCAAAGATGATTTCCAGAAGTCCATGCTGGGTGGTCCTAAGAACTCACATTGGTGAAAGAACTCTTAGGTTTCACAGATTCATCAAGTGGGAATGCTTTTGGCTCCAAGTTACAGAATATCCAAATTAATAGTGCCTTAAATAGTAAAGGCTTTATGATTCCACATAACAAAAAGTCTGGAGGTGGACTGCTCCTGTGCTGGTTCAGCAGCTCAGCAGTACCAGGACTGGCATCTCTCTAGTGGCCTCTGTCTTATCCCAAGATGGCTGTTGTGACTCCAGGCATCACATCCCAAGGAGGACTTGGCCAGAACCAAACGCTCTCTCCTCCCAAAGTTCTATCTTTTTCATTCAAGAAGAAGTTCCTTCCCAGAAGCCCCCCAGCAGATTTTCCATAACGTCTCATTGGTTAGGACTGTGTCACATGGCCACCTCTAGCTGCAAGGGAGGCTGGGAAAATGAGTATTTAGCTTTTTCAGCTTCTAAGAGGAGGCAGGCAAGAGAGAACAGTGCTTGACAGAGTTAGTCAACACTAGCAATTTTTACTGTTTGTTCTTCTCTCTGTCTAGGGTACGAGCCCCCCCCAAGCCCTCTCACCTCCCGCTTTGCCCCCACCTGCCCCATCACCCCCAGCCTGGCAGGCTCGGGCTCTGGGCACTGCTCGGTTGCAGCTGGTGGAGTTCTCGGCCTTTGTGGAACCACCGGATGCAACTGACTCTGTGAGTACAATTTTGGCATAGTCATGGGAGGGTTTTGGAATGAAGAAGGTTCTAGCAAGGGCAAGCATAAAGCAGTGGTTCTCCAATTTTACCATGTATCAGAATAACATGGAGAGCTTGTTAAAACATAGTTTGCTAGGTCCACTCCTAAAATTTCTGATTCAGTTGATCTGGTGTAGGATGTGAGAATCTGCATTTCTAACAAGCTACCAGGTGATGTTGGTGCTGCTGGTCCAGGGACCACACTTTGAGAACTACTAAAATAAAGGAACTAGAAGGTCATGGGGTCATGGGTTGGGAAAGCCAGAGAAATCCCTCAGGACATCGCTCATTCATTAAGTAAACATTTTTGAATGCCAACTGTGCACTAGGCTTTGTGGTGGATACTGGGAACCTGGGGAAGAAAATCTGTTTCTAGGTGCGAGCTTTCCTGGCTTAGGATAGAGACAGGTGGCAATAACAGCCCAAGTGGACTGACTGTTAGAAGTAATAACTCCCAACCTGTAGGGGTTGAACATCATAGAAGTTTCTCACTCATTAACATTTCAATATGGCTGGTCGTTAGGAGCCTTCCACAGAATGATTTGGGAAATCCAGGCTTCTTTCATTTTGTGGCTCTGCCATTTTCTAGGACTCAAGAAGATGCTGCTGGATGCTCTGCATCTGGCTGGCAGATGGTGGAAGGCAAAGAGTCAAGAACTATGCAAGTTTTATGAGTCTGGGTTGGATGTGGCAACTATCAGGTCTGCTAACATCCCATTGGGCAGAACTTAGTCACACAGTCACATCTAACTGCAAAGGAGCCTGGGAAGTGTAGTTTAGTGGTGGGAAAAGGAAATGGGGTTTGTAAACACAGCAGTATCTGCCACAGTGATCTAAACACCAGTTTCTGTATATCGTGGTCCTGGTAAAACCCAAGTCAGATCAGGTTGAAACCCTCCCATCTCACTTGGAACAAAAGCTAGTGTCCTTCAGTTCCCTCCAAGGCTCTGGGTGGTCTGACCCTCATTCCTGTTCTGATCTTACCTCCTTTCCCCTCACCTTTGTTTACTCTGGTCTGGCCATACTGACCTCCACGCCCGTTCGGAAACATACCATACCCGCTCCTGGTTCAGAGCCTTTGCACCTGGATGTGCTTTTCCCAGATATCCCCATTCTCTCCTTCCACCCATTCATTGCTTTGCTTGATTATCTTCTCAGATGGGCTTTCCCAAGCCACTTTATGGAAATGCCAGCTACCATCACTCTTCCCCTCATCCCTGCGCTTTAGTTTTTCATAGCATACATCACTCTCTGAAGGTTCTATCATCTATGGAAAGATGTAAAAATTTTCCTGTTTCTGCCAGTAGCTCCCTGAGGTCAGAGACTTTGCCTTGTAGGCCTGGGACCCAGAATATTGCCTGCAGTTTTGATAGATGTCAAGTATGTGCTGGGATAGGGGAAGCCCATGTGTTTCTGAGTGTACAGAGGAATCATATCTGGGGAGTGAGTGAAGACATCCCTGAGATGACAACATTTGAGTTGAGTTTTGAGGGTTACATAGGATTTTGCCATGTCAGGAACTGGATGCTTCAGACACAGAGATAGAAACAGCATGAAGTTTTCAGGAAAACAAATAATCGAATATGGTGGGAGCTGGTTCTGGAGAAGCTGACATTGCCAAGCTGAGTGAGGGACCCAGGCTTTGTCTAGAGGATTATGGGGAACCATGGGAAAGGGAAGGTAGAGAAATGCCATCTGATTGCGATCCAAGGAGGCTTCCAGGAAAAGGCAGATTTGGATGGACTTGAGCCTGGGAAGATCAGAGGGGGGTTAGTTCTGGAAAAGAGGAAGGGGAATATTTTCAGGGTATGAACAGAAGTGATAAGAATAGAAACAGAGGGACTTCCCTGGTGGTCCACTAGTTGAGAGTCCACGCTCCCAAAGCAGGGGGCCCGAGTTCAATCCCTGGTCAGGGAACTAGACCCCACATGCCACAACTAAAAATCCCACATGCCACAGCAAAGATTGAGGATCCCACATACGGCAACTAAGACCTGGTGCAGCCAAAAAAAAATAGGAACAGATAGGAAGTTCTGATGTGGGCTGTGTGGATTCCCATCCATCCATCGATGAAAACTTTTAAAATATAGGGTCAGGTTGAGGGGCTGTGGGCTTTGTCCTGGGAGGCACTGGGGAGCCATGAGAGGATTATGAGCAAGGTTGGTCAGCTCTGGAGCCATGTGAGCGATGAACTGGAGAGGAGAGATTGGAGCCTGGGAGGCCAAGGAGAAGGGTGGAGTGAGGGTGGGAGAGGAAAGGGCTGTGGGGACAGGGCAGAGAACTGGGCACTAAGGACAGGGCTTGGGGACTGAGGGACCGGGGGAGTAAAAGGGCAGCAGGGAGTGGGGACGGTGCCTGAGAGCTGGGCCCAGTGGAACAGTTAGCAGGAGCTGTGGCAGATGGTGATGGGGTGAGGGATGGGCTTGGGCAGTGAGGACTGGGGGTCCAGCCTGCCTCCCACTCCTTACCCCTGGCCGTCCCTCCTCAGTACCAGAGGCACCTGTTTGTACACATCAGCCAGCACTGCCCCAGCCCTGGAGCGCCCCCCCTTGAGAGTGTGGACGTCCGGCAGATCTACGACAAATTCCCCGAGAAAAAGGGTGGTCTGCGGGAGCTGTATGATCGTGGGCCCCCCCATGCCTTCTTCCTGGTCAAATTCTGGGTGAGTTCCCCCACCACAAACAAAAGGGCTCATAAATCACGTGGCCTCCCCCTCAGGCCACTGGCTCTAAGGGAGACAGTCTCAGGACCTGCCCAGGTCAGCCTGAGCCTTATCAGTTCTCACGGCTCCCAGTGTCACTCCCTTAGCAGCAAGGAACAGGAAGGAGTTTTGCCCACAGGGCGGGATGGACCTGCGGGGACCTCCATCCTCCACAGACTCCACTAGACTTTGCCACACCCAGTCGTGCGACTGATATGGCCCTGGGGATTGGCTTGTGGCATTTCAGATTTCCCTGTGTCCTACCTGACCACACCAAGCCTCGTTGCTGATGAATGGCCCCATCCCCTTAGCAAATGAATCCTGGAGTGTTTGGTTTCTAAAGAGAGGATGAGGCTTTGCTGGGTTCCACCAGGCCCTGTTGCTAAGAATGTCTGGCCTTTGGACTTCCCTGGCAGTCCGGTGGTTGAGACTCCATGCTTCCACTGCAAGGGGTGAGGGTTCGATCCCTGGGCTGTTTGTCCACCTGGCCACTGGGATTATGACGGGATCTGACCCCTGAGAACTGGCTGAAAGGGCCTGGGAGAGTTTTCCAGAGAGGCGTCGGGCTTCCCCAGACCTCACCAGGCCCTGCTGCTAGGGAGTAGGCGCTTGTCTTAGCAACCAGGGTCATGAAGGGCCTTGAGGGAGAGCCTCTGGTTGCTAGGGAATAACTACCTCCTTATTAACCAGGCTCTTGGCAGGGGCTGAGCTCCTGAGCTAGAGATTTCAGGAGAAAAACTTGAATTCCAGGGCCTCTTTAATGGGGAAGTTACCGGGGAGAGAGGGTCAGGGACACTGGGGGACCCAACTGCTGGAAGGAAGGGTGGGTTTTTTTTTCCAGAAACTGGAGAGGTGGGGACTTTGTTAAGGAAGAGAGATGGGTGATTGCAAAGCAATAGGCGCCACCAGGCTGTGGGGCAGAATTCGAACTTGAGAAGAGTTCCCACTATTTATAAGGGCCATCCCTTCCAACTTGCCTGTACCTCCCCATCCCCCAGGCGGACTTGAACTGGGGTCCGAGTGGTGAGGAGGTGGGGGCAGGCGGCAGCAGCGGTGGCTTCTATGGAGTGAGCAGCCAGTATGAGAGCCTGGAACACATGACCCTCACCTGTTCCTCCAAGGTCTGCTCCTTCGGCAAGCAGGTGGTGGAGAAGGTGGAGGTGAGGCTGGAGGGGTGGCGCTCTGGGTGGGTAGGCACCCAGCCACCTGCTACTCGGGAGGGCGCAGACTAAATGGACCAGGAGCTACAACAGCTCTGGGCCTTTGGGGGTCTGCATGGTGGGGCGGGGGTACCCTAGCCTCTTTCACACATGGACTTAGAGCTAATATGGAGTTCCAAAGTTATCTATAGGGGTCACTTTGAGGGTTTAAGGTTACTGTGTGGTACAGAGATTTACTATCACTAAGATTCAAAAGGTTCTTGTGGATATGGAAGAATCCTCAGGGCAAGGCGGTTAGGGGTCACACTTAGAGGTTGCTGAGGTCTTGAGGGGTCTCAAGTACAGAGGTCATACAGGCTTTGGAGAGCTCATGGAGGGATCTCTGGAGGGTTTGAGGGTATCTGAGGACCTGGAGATCACATGAGTTCAGAAGTCTTTGAGGGTTCAGAGGACAGCTCTGAGAGGCTGGCTCAGTAATCCTGAACTGGGTACCTGAGGGTTTAAGCTTTCATCTTTGGTCACTGCGGATGGGGCGACGGAGAGAAGATGGCAGTGGGGAGCAGGTATGGCATCTGAGACGTCGCACAGAGTGGGTTTGGACTCTGGGGGTGAACCCCTGTGTCTCTGAGTCACTGTCCTCCCTACTTTCCCAACCCCTGGTTCAGACGGAGCGTGCCCAGCTGGAGGACGGAAGGTTCGTGTACCGCCTGCTGCGCTCACCCATGTGCGAGTACCTGGTGAATTTTCTGCACAAATTGCGGCAGCTGCCCGAGCGTTATATGATGAACAGCGTCCTGGAGAACTTCACCATCCTGCAGGTGATGTGCTGGTTCCCTGCCTGAGCAGGGCCCCTGATGTGGAGGGGAGTGCCCACAACTGACCCTCAGCCTGTGAAACTGACATGGGGGCACCTCATGCTTGACGCTTTGCTTAGGGGACCCCTTTACCCAGGAAACTGATATGGTGGGGGCTCCACAGCATTCTCATAAGAGGAAAACTGACCTGAAGGACGCCCTACAGTGGATTTTCAGTTTAGGGGACCCCCCTTCACAGGGAACCTAACCTTAGCCCATGGAACATGTTATGTATGGTAGGATGCCCTTTAACTCTGGGAGTGTGATGACCCTGTAACATGATACACCATCTGATGTGAGGCCCCTCCCTGCAGACCCTCAGACCTAGAGCCTGGCATGTGGGGCATCCCGTCGACCTGGGGGAACATGATACGGTGGGGACCCCTTATCCCATGACATCTCGGCTGGGGGGTCCACAGTGTTCCCTGCCCTCTGTTCCAAGCATAAACCCCTTTCTCCTGGCCTCCTTGACAGGTGGTGACAAACAGAGACACCCAGGAACTGTTGCTCTGCACCGCCTACGTCTTTGAAGTCTCCACCAGTGAGCGGGGGGCCCAGCATCACATTTATCGCTTGGTCAGGGACTGAAGGGGGACCCCAAAAGTGGCTCACCCTCCAGAATACCCTCTCCTCCCAGGCAGGACCTCCAGCTTTCCCCATGCTTTTTACGTGGGGAGGGGACTGCTCCCTGTTAGGACTGTAAAAGCTGGGTGGTGAGTGGAATGGGCTGGGACTGAGAGGGGAGGATGGATCCTGATCTTGGAACCTCACAGGGGTGTCTGAAAGGACAGATCACCCCAGAGCATTAGGCACTGAGGACAGGAGTGAGACAACCCCTGGGATAGCACTGGTTTCTGTCTCTGACAGGTGCCCTCCCTTTTCTTTGTTCTGGATGTTTTGGAGGGCCCCAGTGACACATGGGCTCGTCCCTCCTTGTTTTTCCACATCTCCCTCTTCTTACCACCTCCATCCCGGGAACCCTGATATCGAATATTGAAGGTTAACCTTTTCTGTGCAGGGGCAGAGTCAGGTGGGCCCTGGAAATATATTATTATTTTTTTTAATATAACGAGATATTTATAAGTGGGTGTTAGGGTCGTGACTTTTTCTCAGCTGGGCAAGCAGTGGGGTGAGGCTTTTTAATCTCATGCCCTCTTCTAAATATGCCGTGGGGCTAGACTGTGTTGCCTCCCTCTCCTCCCCCCCCCCCCACCCCCCGCCCCCCCCCCCCCCCAATGTGTTGGTTTGTGTTTTGACAGAGGATAAAGCTATTTTTACCAAAACGTAGGGGATTTATTTGGGGCTTGGGCTAAAAATAAATCTAGTGGGAGGTGGCAGGCTGACAGCTGAGGCAAAGAAATGAGGTATCTTTCGGGGCAGGAAGCTGGTGGCCGGAAACCCCACGTCCCACGGCGGGGGGCAGGTGACAGCAGCGGGAAAGGCAGACACCTGGGCCCCCGAGGGGAATGAGGGCTCAGTGGCTGGGGCCAACTGGGGATTAAACAAATATTTACAGGCGACAGGGAACTAAATGCCCTGGACACTTGAGGGGGTCGGGGTGGGGCTTGGGGAAGAGCGGGGCCTAGCGGTACCGAGCGAGCCGATCGTAGACGTGGTCCAGGTTTCTGCACAGGAATATGGAGAGCGTCATGAAGCTGAGCTACAGAGAAAGGAGACGCGGTCAGAGGTCGAGAGGGTGCCAGGAGAGTCGAGGGGTCCCTAGGGAAAAAAATCTAGGGGGTGGGGCCAGAGGCAGAAAACGAGGACCTGCGAGTTGGGCGGGGCTTCACCTTGGGACGTGTGGAGAAGGGAGTAGGTAGGAGATGGTTCTGGTGGTGAAAGACTCAGGGACGGCAGTTAGGAGAATGTGGTGGCATTAGTGTAAAAGGTCTAGGGGTAATTGGGTGGGGACACCAAAGATATGGGCAAGGCTGGGGAGGGGTGGGAATAGAGTTTGAAGCAAGAAGGGCGAATAGGGTGGGGTAGGGGGAGCCCAGCTCCGTCTAGCATAGGATCTAGAGTCTGAGAAGGAGTGTGATCCGGAGAAAGCCCAGGGTCCTTTATTCTGGAGGCTCATCTATCTCCTCCGTCTCTGCCGCTAATTCCATCTCGGCCTGCATCTCTGCGCCTGCGCTCCCGGTCTCAAGTTGTTCCTCGTCTTGATCCCAAAGCGACCAGGGCCCCAGCACCTTGGGCAGCTTGCCCAGCGGGGCCTTGTCCCCCCAGTTGGGGCAGGCGTCCGCCATGCCCCAGCCACCCCACAGACTGCCGCTACGCCCGCTGCTGCTCAGCACGCCGGTGCGCCCACCGCTGCCGTCGGTGCTCGGGCGTGGCCCGGAGCTCGAACTGTAGGCGCCCGGCACCTGCGGCTGGGGTTCGCGGTGCAACAGGCTGCGCGGTAATAGCAGGCTCAGCCCGGCTACACTCACCTGCGGGGAAAGGGGGAGATTGCGGCCAATAGCAAGGTATATCCGCAGATATCAAGGAGGACCAATGGGAGCCTCGTGAGGAAGGGTGGGACGCCTGCTCCTCCGTGCAACCAATCAGGGCTCACAGAGGCTAGGCCAGGTGGAGTCCCAGAAAGGCCTGGATTGGCTGTATTTCTATCAATGGCATGCGCCTTTCCCAGAGACTGGTTGGACGTGCAATTTGGGGCAGGGCCATCTAGACCAATCGCGAGTGAGGGCGGGACCAGATCACCTCGAGTAGACCCACGCCGAGACAAATGCCCACTATGGAGATGAGGTTGTTGGTCAACCAGTTGGAGAGATTCCGTTCGCAGCCCTGGGGATACAGGGATAGGTAATAGGTAGGTTCCTTTTGGGATTCTCAAGCCCGGGGCCCACTGTCCTCAGTCCAGCCTTAACCCCTCTTTCAGGTACCACCCCATTCCCTAGTTATCAGGGGTGTCTAGTTTCTGGGCTTCAGTCCGTCCAAGCCGAAGACCCCATCCCCAGGTATCAGCATTCCAGATCCTACCCTTTCGCCTGGGCCTTTTCTTTAGGCCCCGCCCTTCCAAAAGATCCCGCCCCTTGTAGGGGTTCTGCCCCTGTTGTAGCACAGCCCTTTCCCGTAGCCCCACCCTGTCAGACCCCTCTGGTCCTGCGCTCCACATCCTCCCCACCTGTTGGTAGATGTAGCTGTTCGCGGGGATCGAGCAAACTTCTGCATTGTGTCGGGGCCGCGCCAGTGATCCGAGCCGGCTGAACTGGGGGAAGGAGATCTTATCGAAGATTGTGGAGTCGTTGGTCGCCGATGAGTTATAGCAGGAGCAGGGCACGCGGTCCCCTTCGGACTCGTTGCTTCTCATGCTGGGGATATGGAACCAGTCCTGAGGAGACTCCCAGCCACAGCAGCGCAGCTGAGAGAAGAAGAGTCAGAGGAACAGGGTACAGCAGAAGTTAACACAACATTGTAAAGCAACTACAACAACAACAAAAAGTCAGAGGAACAAGGACTAGAGAGATGCAAGATGCTTTGGGGGACCAGGGGACTAGGTGATGGGTGTGACTGGGTGCTGGGTCATATTGGGGAGTAGAGGGCTAACAGACCTGTGGGCTGGGGTGGGGTCACAGCAGGGCCAAGGGACAGTAGCGGGTACATGAGGTTGGGAGAGAGGAGTCACGGGGGCGGGGGTTTTGGGGCTGGGAAAGAGCTGCGGAATCGTGCTTTGGAGGATTGGGTAGGCAGTACAAACCAGCTGTAAGTAGGGGGAAAATGGATGGGAGAGTGGGGCCGTGTGAGTGACCAGGGAAAGGAATCTCACTTGGGCCTGGTCCCTTGGGAACCAGAGTCACTACTGGGCAGGGAGTGGGGTCAGGCTAGGGCCTTGGGACTGAGGGCGGAGTCCTGTCGAGCCAGGGGGCGGAGTCACTGCAGGGGTTGGGAGCTGGGAGACTGGGCCAAGTCGCCATGGGCTGGAGGTGGCTTGGGTGGGTAGGGTTACGTTAGGGTCCTAGAGCTGGGGCCTCGGATCCCGTCGGGGCCAAGTCTCCTCCAGGCAGAGGGCGGAGCCAAGTCAGAATCCCAGAGCTAGAGGGAAGGATCCTGGTGGGCGGGGCCTCACGCACCTGGAACTGCACGTAGTCCCAGCTCTCCTCCGCTGCCGTCTCCTCCAGGTGAGCGCGGTAGGTTTGGATAGTCTTCTGCACAACGTCCTTCACTTTCCTCTTCAGCTGACAGGCCGAGAGTGAGGCTGAATCCCCCACCTACTTCCCCACTGCCCTCTGCTCCAACCCACTCCAGCCAGTCCGTAGCCGTCCCAGCCTCTGGTGGTCTCTGAGCATCTTCGTGGCAGCCTCGGTGTTTCACTGAATGGCTAGCTATGTCTCTGTCCCTCCAAACCGCTCTCTGCCTGTTTCTACCGTTTGTCTTTCTGTGTCTCCACTGTCTCCCACGATCTCATTAAGTTTCTGTCTCTTTCTTGGAGCTGTTTCTCCAAGTGTTTTCTTTCCTCACTTCTGTTTCCCTTTGGATCTCTGTCTTCCTTTGTGTTGGTGAGTCTTTCTCTGACCCTCTCTGTCTCTAGATCCTTCTCTGTGTCTCTCTACCAGTCTCTGACTTTGTCTTCTCTATCTCTCTGTTATTTCTCTTTGTCTGTGTTAGCCCCTGTCTGCCTTTGCTTCTGTCTTTTTCACTCTCCCCCTCCCCGCCCACTAGCTCAGGTGAGGAGAGGAGAAGGTGAGCTCACCTGGACTCTCTGAGTGGAGATGAGGATTCCTAGGGTGATCTGTGTGGCAAACAGGAGCAGCAGTGTCCCAAAATACTGGAGCAGGGAGGAAGACAGAGTGGGCAAGTCAGGCTGAACTCCCCAGGATGAAGGGGCTGCCAGGGCTCTATTTAAGGACAAGATGTGAACGATCCTTGAGGTGGAAGGGTGGAGGGGAACTCACCAGGCCCAGGAGGCAGCGGAACTCCTTCAGGGCCCCCACACAGCCCAGGAGGGCAAGGCCCATGGTGAGGATTCCTGAGACGGCCAGGACCTTAGACCAGATCTGCAAGGGCATGAAGGACAAGCCTGGGGGAGATGAGAGGCAGTGACATTGGGCTCCATGTGCACAGCTCCAGACAGCCCCATTCCCCACCCACACCTCTCCCAAATGGGGAACAGTAACCTGGGGTAGGGGGCCTCTTCCTGGGCTCCCGGCATCTTTTTCTCTTGAGTCTCTGTCCCTGTCCTACACTGAATCTCTGCCTCCTGGAATTCTTCCCACCTCTCTCTGGTCTCTGGCCCTCTCTGTCTTTAGGCCTGTGTTCCCTTCTTTCTGGATCTCTGTCCCTCTTTCTTCCTGGTCTCTGTCTTTCCCTCTTGTTCTCAGTCTCTCCTCCTTCAGCCCCTCCTCACCCTCAGTAGTTTCAGCCTCATCACTTGTTCTGCAACATTGGATCAGCCACCTAAACCCCCTGAGACCTAGGGAATAATGATATCTATTTCCTAGAGTTGTTTTGAGGAACACATGGGAGACATGTGTTCAGTCCGTTCCTCTATACCAGTCCTCTAGGCCTCCTCATATTTAATAAATCTTGTAAACATTTATTAAACATGAGTTATTGGGATTTTGACTACTACCCCAGTGCTATTTTCCTGCAATGATTATTAGTGTTAATCTGCTTTTCTACTTCCTTGCTGTGTGACATCCAGTGACTTCCCCTCTCTGAACCTCAAGAGAGGGAAGACTTATGGGAGAATCTGATAAGCATCTCTGCCCAAGATCTGACACCTACATGTCATCTAAGATGTGACACTCAGCTGTCTGGCACCTAAGTGCCTAAGAAATGGCCACTATTATTGTTATTGGTACGCACAACTCATTTGCCAGAGGAAGAAGCTGAGGCTCAGAAGTTGTGGCCATAGCAAGGAGTGGAGCAGAGCCTAAGATCAGACAAGAAAGCTGGGCACTGTGGGCCTCCCTGGGATGAGGGAGACCCCAGGAGTCCCCTAGGAGTAAAGCCCTGTTCATATCTGCTCCAGGAAGACCGCTCCAACCCCCCCAACAACGTCCCCACCCAGCCCCGGACTGCCTCAGCCCCCTTACCCACGAAGGACACAAAGCTGGTTTTGTCGATGAGTATCCAGATGCCGAAGCAGAAGATAAGACTGCCCAGGACCTGGGGAGAGGAGAGTATGGCTAGTGGGCGACACAGGGAAATGAAATGGGGTGGCTATGGCAGGGGCTGGGGCCTGGGCTCCAGAGCCAAGAGGCAACTTACGAAGAAGAAGAGGTTGAAGACGAAGAGGAGGTACTTGACAAGGCTGAGGCAGCCATCGTGGGCTGACATCTTCTCCTAGAGGGGTGAGACACCGGTGGGAGGGACAGGACAGAAGGGGTGGTGGCAGTAGGGAGAACAGGCAGAGAGACCTTGAGAGAGAGAGGGGGAGAGGCCGAGACAGAAGAGAAAGGAAGAACTCAGAGAAAGAGGAAGTGCTGGGGCTGGAGCCCCACCCCCTGCCTCTACATGCAGGGTGACTTTCTTCTGGGTCTTCATCCCCATCTCCCCTTGCCTGCCCCACTGGGACGCACACCCCAGTACCTGAGGGGCCTTGAAATTGATGGGCACCAAGGACACGCCAGGCAGTTCCTCCCAGATCTCCATGGCTCAGGCTGGGGGACCCATAGGGCATCCTGATGTACTTGCAGCCCACCTACTCTGGGCACCAGGACCCCAGGCTGGCCCTGGACAGCAGCCGACCTCACAGACACTCTGACCTCACTGCCTGCAAAGCTCTGCCATCTCTGCATTCATCTCTGCCCTCCCCCCCAACCCCCACCACTTCCTGGCCTTTGCAGTCTCTGGGTCTCTGTTCTTTTCTCTGTGGATCTGATTCACTCTCTTTACCTCTAGATCTCTGCCCCCTTCCCCACCAGGTCTGCATCCTCTTCCTCTCTGGTTTCTGGCCCCTTATCTGCATGCCTGTCCTCCTTCCTCTGTTTATCTACTCCACCCCCGCCTTCATTTCCCGCTCTCAGAATCTGTGTCCAGTTCTTAGCCACAAGGTAGACCAAGGTTCTCCCATGTGCTGGGGCAGGGGCTTGGCACCTGGGGGAAGTGAAAGTGCTGCAGGCCCCAAGTGGGAAGATCCCCAGTGCAAAGGGGGTGATTTGGCAGTACCAAAACACCCAGAGCGGAAGCTGAGCCTAGGGCAGTACTTCCTGCTTTGGCAACGAGGCCTGAGAAGGGGAGGCCCCACAGGAGTCAAGACTGAGCCCAGGACTTTGGCCGTTAGATCCAGGTTTGCAGTACCTGATCATCTTTAGGCCTGAGCTCCACAGCCAGCAGCCTCTGAAATCTCCCCTGACATCCTGCAGGCTTCTCACTTGTCAAGTCCCAAATCCCCATCGATGTTTATTTAACATTATGGATGTTCCTACCATTTCGACATCTACCCAGGAAAACCAGACCTCCTTAGAGAGCCAGTTCCCTCTCTCTCTCCTGAGCAATCTCATTCACTTTTTTTTTTTAAGACTCTGAATGTAATTTATTTTCTTATTAATGTCATCAAAAATCAATTCATATTAGTAATATTCTGATTTTTAACTCTAAGCTTTCTTTTTTTAACCCCAATTTTATTGAGGAATAACTGACAAGTATGATTATGTATATTTAAAGTGTACAGGAAAATTTTATATATGTGTATTAGGAAATGGCAACCCACTCCAGTACTCTTGCCTGGAGAATCCCATGGAGGGAGGGGTCTGGTGGGCTGCCGTCCATGGGGTCGCAAAGAGTCGGACACGACTGAGCGACTTCACTTTCTTTCACTTTTCATATATATACATATATATAGTGGAATGATTACCATGCTCAAGATAATTAACATGTTCTTCATCTCACATAGTAAACAGTGTTTGTGTGTGTGTGTGTGTGTGTGTGTGTGTGTGTGTACTCTCAGCAACTTTCCAGCACACAATAGTGTATTATTAACTATGTTACCATACTGTACATTTAGATCCTCAGATCAGAACTTATAATGAACATTTATACCCTTAGACCTATGTCTCCCCATTTTCCTTACTCCCCAACCCATCCTACCATTCTATAATCTGTTTCTATGAAATTGGACTTAAAATTTTTTTTAAAGATTCTACATACAAATGATATCAGTATTTATCTTTCTATCTGTGGCTAATTTCATCTAGCATAATGTCCCCCTCAAGTTCATCCACATTGTCCCAAGTGGCAGGACTGTCTTCTTTTCTTATGGCTGAATAATATTCCATTGTAATACATATATTAGAAATATATATATCACATTTTCTTAATCCATTCATCTGTTGAAGGACATTTAGATTGCTTCCATATCTTGGCTATTGTGACTAATGCTGCAATGAACATGAGTGAAAAGATATCCCTTCAAGAAACTGATTTCATTTCCTTTAAATATGTACCCAGAGTGGGATTGCTGGAGCATATGGTGCTTCTATTTTTAACTTTTTGAGGAATCTCCATATTGTTTGCCATAGTGGCTTCACCAATTTATCTTCACACAAAAGTGCACAATGATTCCTTTTTATCTGTATCCTTGCCAACACTTGATATCTCTCTTTGAAAACAGCTACCCTAACTCTTACGAGGTGGTATTGCATGGTTTTGATAGTTTTCATTTATATTTCCCTCATGAATAGCGGGGCCTCCGAGGTGGCACTAGTCGTAAAGAATCTGCCTGCCAATGTAAGACATAACAGATGCGGGTTCAATCTCTGGGTCAGGAAGATCCCCTGGAGAAGGGAATGGCACCCCCCTCCAGTATTTTTGCCTGGGAAAACCCATGGACAGAGGAGTCTGGTGGACTACAGTCCATGGGGTTGCAAAGAGTTCGACACGACTGAGCAACTGAGCATACACACACGCACACACACACATGATTAGTGGTTGAACACCTTTTCATGCCTCTGGCCACTTGTATGTTTTCTTCAGAAAAAAAGTTGTCTATTCAGATCCTTCTCCCATTTTTTCAAATTGAGTTATTGGCTTTTTTTTGCTGTTGAGTTATATGAATTATTTATGTAATTTGAGTGTTGTTAGCCCTTTATCAGATATATGGTTTGCAAATATTTTATCCCATTCTCCATTGAAAAGGGTGTCTTTTCAATATATCATTTCCTTTTTTTTTTTTTTTTTAAAAATGTATTTATCTATTTTTGGCTGTGCTGGGTCTTTGTTACCACACCACCTTTTCTCTAGTTGTGGTATGCAGACTTCTCATCGCAGTGGATTTGCTTGTTGCAGAGCTCGGGCCGCGGGGCATTTGGGCTTCCGTAGTTGCAGCTCCCGGGCTCTAGCGCACAGGCTCAATAGTTGTGGTGCATGGACTTAGTTACTCTGCATGTGGGACCTTCCCAGGGATGGAATCCGTGTTTCCTGCATTGGCAGGTGGATTCTTTACCACCGAGCCACCAGGGAAGCCCTTGATTGTTTCCTTTGGTATGCAAAAGATCTTTGGTTTGATGTACTCTCACTTGTTTATTTTAGCTTTTGTTTCCTGTGCTTTTGGTGTCTTATCCAATAAACTACTACCAAGACCAATTTGGTGAAACTCAAGGAACTGTTTTCCTATGCTTTCTTCTAGTTTTATAGTTTCAGGTTTTACATTTAAGTCTAATCCTTTTCGACTTTTGTGAGTAGTGTATGATAGTGGTTCAGTTTCATTCTTTTGCATCTGGATACGCAGTTTTCCCATTTATTGAAAAGACTGTTCTTTTCCTATCATGTGTTCTTGGCACCCTTATAAAAATTAGTTGACTGTATATGCATGAGTAAATTTATGGGCTCTCTATTATGTTTCACTGGTTTATGTGCTAGTTTTTATGCCAGTACCATATTGCTTTGATCACTATAACTTTGCTCCAGGCAAGAACACTGGAGTGGGTTGCCGTTTCCTTCTCCAATGCAGGAAAGTGAAAAGTGAAAGTCAAGTCACTCAGTCTTGTCTGACTTTAGCGACCTTATGGACTGCAGCCCACCAGGCTCCTCTGCCCATGGGATTTTCCAGGCAAGAGTACTGGAGTGGGGTGCCCTTGCCTTCTCCGTTGTATATATTACAAAATTTGAAATCAGGAAGTACGATGTCTCCCATTGTGTTCTTTCTTGAGATTGCTTTGGCTATTCAGGGTCTTTTGTAGTTCCATACAAATTTTAAGATAGTTTTTTTCCTATTTCTGTGAAAAATGCAATGAGAATTTTGATAGGGATTACACTGAATCTGTAGATTATTTGGGGGCACTATGGGGATTTTCACAATATTGATTCTTTCAGTCCAAGAACATGGGATATCTTTGCATTTTTTTGTGTCTTATTCAGTTTCTTTCCTCAGTGTCTTATAGATTTCAATTTACAGGTCTCTCAGTGTTTTATTACTTTTGACACAATTACAAATGGAATTGCTTTCATAATTTTTTTAAAGATAGTTTGTTGTTAGCGTATAGAAATGCAATTGACTTTTGTGTGTTGATTTTTATCCTGTAACTTTATTGAATTCATTTGTTAGTTTTAACAGGGTTTTTTTTTTGTGGGGTTTTACGGTTTTCTACAATAGATCATGTTGTCTGCAAACAGATAATTTTCTTCCTTTTTGATTTGGATAAGTTTTATTTCTTTTTCTTGCCTAATTGTTGTGGCTAAGACTTCTAGTACTATGTTGAATAGAAATGGTGAGAGCAGGCATTTTTGTATTGTTCCTGATCTTAGAGAAAAGGTTTTTAAGCTTTCACCATTGAGTATGATGTTAGCTGAGGGTTTGTCATATAGGGTCTTCATTATGTTGAGGTACATTCCATCTATACCTAATTTGTTGGAAATTTTTATCATGAAAGGATGTTGAGTTTTCTCAAGAGCTTTTTCTTCATCTAAGAAATGATCATATGCTTTTTTTATCCTTCATTCTGTTAGTGTGGTATCACATGGTTGACGCTTTCCTGTGAATCATCAAAATTTCCCTCCCTACCAACACTTTCCTATTAGCACACAATCATGCTATTATTTCTTCCATCTAAAAACTCATTCATTGACCACACATCCTTCTACACCTCTGTCCCATTTCTTCCTCTTCTTGATAACAAAATCCATTAAAAATTTGGCTATGCTCACTGCTACTTCTTCTCTTCCAAGTCTCTCAATATGACTTTCATTCTGACTTGTTCACCAAAACCACTTTGGTCAAAGTCACCAATGATATCCATGTGGTCAATTCTTGGTCCCCATCTTACTTGACTTCTCTATATCACTGGTTGTGGTCCCCGCACAGGTAGCATCAGCCTCAGCTGGGCATTTGTTAATATTCTCAGTCCTCATCCCAGACCTACTGTAGCGGGTTGAACGTGGTCCCCCAAATATATGTCCTTGTCCAAACCACTGGAACCTGTGAATGTGACCCTTCTCATTTTTTTTTAACCCTATTTGGAAAAGTGGTCTTTGAAGATGTAGTTAAGGATTTCAAAATGAAATTATCCTGGATAATCTAAGTGGGCCCTAAATCTAACGACAAATGTTCTTAAAAGAGACACTCCAAGCAAAGGCACTCCTAGAGGAGAAGAAGACAGAGGCAGAGATTGGAGTTATGCAGATATAAGCCAAGGAATGCCTGGAAACTACCCTTAGCCCACACACATCCTATTGTCTGCCTAGAAGCCATAGGGATCCTCCTGTTAAAACATGAGTCACTTCTTGACTCAGAACCTTCTAATAGTTTCTTATCTCACTCAGGAAAAAAACCCCAACTTCCTACCATGACCTCCAAGGGCCTCCATAAAATACTCTGACCCTTATCACTTCTCTTATCTCACCTAATAGCCACCTTCCCCTCAATCACTGGGATCCAGTTACATTGGCTTACTTGCTGTTTCAAGAACCTGTCAAGTATACTTCTGCCTCCAGACCTTTGTCATTGCTGTTCCCTCTGCCTGGAATGCTCTTCCGCGTGTTGTTCCTAGTTGCTTTCCTCATCTCCTTCAAGTGTCTGCTAAATGTCAGTTCCTCAGAGAGGTCTTACTTGACTACTGTCTACAGTTCTCTGTCTTGTCGCCTCATAACACTCCGTTTTGCTTTCTTAACAGCACTCCCATGCTCAGAAATTCTTATTTGTTTACGTTTCCTGCTTTTGCAACTAAAATGTACAATCTTTTTCACAACAGCATCCTGAGGGTCTAGGGCAGTGTACGGTACATCATTTATTAAATATTTACTGAGACTTCCCTGGTGGCTCAGTGGTAAAGAATCCACTCGCTAATGCAGGGGACAAGGGTTAGCGCCCCGATCCAGGAAGATCCCATATGCCATGGAGCAACTAAGCCTGTATGCCACAACCACTGAGCCTGTGCTCTAGAGCCTGGGAGCTGCAACTACTGAGCCCATGCACCTCGAGCCTGTGCTCCACAACAAGAGAAGCCATTGCAATGAGAAGGCCCTGAACCATAACTACAGGGTAGCCCCCACTCTCTGCAGCTAGAGAAAAGCCCATGCAGCAACAGAGACCCAGCACAACCAAAAATAAATTAAAACATACAATTTAAAACAATTACTGACTGACATTTTTTCTGGTGTCTAGAATTCACAATTTTTCCTGCTCCAGGGCCTTTGCATAGCCTCAGGGACTCAGATGTTCATATTCCATTTTACACTTAGTAAATCATCCTTTATGTCTCAGTTCCAGTGTTACTTCCTCAGAGAACTCCTCTTGTAACAGAGAAGAACAACCCTAACTGCATATTGGATTTATTCCTTTAGCTCTAACCTTTGTGCTGTATTCCCTGTGCTTAGTCATGCTGGCTCTGCACCTTTGTAAAAGAATGTTGCCTATAGCCTGAAAAACACATGATAGTCCATTCTCAAGGCTCTGACCTTTAGAAGTATAACACTCTTCCGTTCATATGAAGATAAAGAGCTGCAGAACAGAAAATAACTTGTCTTGTTGGACGCTTATAGGAACACTGTGACCAGACCTACATGGACAGCTTCAAGAACAGATTCCTACACCAAGAAGTTTGCAACAACCAGCTACACCCCACCTCCTCTCTTAATATAAAAGAAGCCTGAATTTTAACTTGGGTAAGATGGTTCTTAGAGACACTAGCCTACCATCTTCTTGGTATGTTGGCTTTCCAAATAAAGTTTCTATTTCTGCCCCAACAATTTGTCTCTGGACTTTTTGGCCTGTTGTGTGATTAGTAGTATGAGCTTGGACTCAGTCATGCTTTCTCCAAATTAGGTCTCTGAGTTGAAGGACTGGATAATTTCCCCCAGATTGTGATGTGTTTTTATAGCACCTAGCATTTTTCTTTATATCTTTTTGTTCAGTCATAATGATCTAAGCCTGTGGTTCTCAGAATGTGGCCTAGGGACTGCTGGTGGTTCCTGAGACACTTTCACGGGTTCATGAAGTGAAAATTATTTTCATAATACTATTAAGATGTTATTTGCCTTTTCACTCTCACTTTCTCTTGAGTATACAGTGATGTGTTTTGGAAGCTACAGCATGTGAACTATTTTGACAAGCTGCACCCTCTCTCCCCACACACACCCCAAGGACATATGATAATGCAACTGCCGTCTATTAAGCCAGGTGTTAAAAGAGATTTGCAAAAATGTAAAGTACTCTTCTCACTAAATTATTTTTGGTGTGGAAATTAGTTATCAAAAATGTTATTTATGTTAATGCAATGGATTTTTGTGTTATGATGCCAATACACATTCCAGAAATTTCTCATTTTAATATTGATAAATATAGCTCACATAAATACAATCTATATAAATATAACCCACAAAAATAATTGAGGTCCTTCATTTTTAAGAATATCAAAGCAGTCCTAAGACCAGCAATTTTGAGTAAATCTTGGGTTTTCGATTCTTCCCTGTAAGCCCAGCAAATTACTGAACTCTGAAGGCAAGGTCCCCATCTGTCTTATTGGACATATATTTAGGGTTTGGCTAGTAGTATGGAAGCCTTAAGTATTACTGTCAAAAGGTTAGAAGGCAAGAAGAAATGAATGGGAAGAACGATTCCACCTCACCCTTAGGGCTTCCACATTACTCGGGGAAGTGGAAGTGAAGCCAGTGCTCCAGACTAGGGACTCCCCTTAGAGCTTGTACTGAACAGTGCCGGGAGGTAGAAAGGGTACGGATTGGGCACCCCGTCTAAATGGGAACATAAGGAAAGGGGGATGGACGGACGCATGCGTGGAAGTAGGCGCATGTGTGTACATGCACTTACATGTGCAGGGAGGGAGACAGCTGTTGAAGAGTGGAGCCACGGAGTCGCTCGCGCCTGTCCGTGGGACGCGCATGCGCACAGAAGAATGCGGGAAAGGCACCACGAGGTAGAGCGAGGAGCGTTGTGAGATGAGGCCTGTGGGGCCTGAGGCCCCGGTCGCTAAGCTTCTCAGTTGAGCCTTGTACACCCTCATTTTCGCCTGACTGACCAGACTGAAGAGCCCAGGCCTCGAGGGTGAGGTGAAATTGGCGCCTATGGGATCCCTGAAACGTTCATAAATCTCGGGTGTGTGAGGTTGGACGTCATGCCCTGAGGTCATCGGACTCCGCCAAGGGATAACAGGCCACCGGCCGGAGCCTCCCAGACTGCGCGGGCTCTGTGGAGCTGAGGGGTCAAACGGCCTGAGAGAACGCTCCTTTTTTCTCCCCTAGAACCTGGGAAACTGGTGTCAGCCCCTTTGCTCACCAGATTCGACTTTGAGGCCGTCCCAAGGCGCGACCTTCGTGGGCCGCAGGCCAGCGGTCCCCGCCCAACCAGGGAAGCCGATGGGTTCAGGCTCCCAGGCTGCAGAGACCGGGTCCAACCTTTTTACCGGCCTGTTGGGGACGAAGTTATTGCTTTTTTCTTGAGGAAGCTGGACACCAGCTCCCTCCTTTCGTTTTGGGGTTTATAGTTACCGGGAAAGAGGTAAAGGGGCACTTCCAGGAGCTCCGAGAGCTTCCTGGAAGCAATGGTTGAGGAGAGTCTTTGCCGGGAAGGATGAGGTAGGGTCTCAGGCATTGGGCCACCATCAGGGCCTCTCGGCTGCAAGGACACAAAGGGGCTTTCATGGGGTCGCAGGTGGCCCGTTTGCAGAATCTGTTCGCCGAAAATTAGTTCTTTCAGTAAGAGTCAAATTTACCAATTTACCAGAAAACTTGTAGATTCTGGTAAATTGACCAGTTTACACTTTTTGAATATTTCCAAGAAAGGTGGATTTATTTTTCATGAACACAGTTTTCCTTTTTTTTTTTTTTAGTGGAACTCAGTGTCGGGGTAAGTGTTAACATGAATTAGGGGAATCAGAAGTACTTCCTGTTATTTGAGTTATGGTTCATTTCAGTTGCTGGCAAACCATCTGGTAATAGTGAAGATTTGCGTTTCTTAGGTAAGCTGCCAGCTATCTGAGAAATGTCTCCAGCTTCCTCAACTTGGTTAATTTTTGAACAAATTGAATTAAGATTTCTGATCGATGCATGAAGCAGGGCACTCAAAGCTGGTGCACTGGGACAACCCAGAGGGATGGGATGGGGAGGGAGGTGGGAGTGGGGTGGGGGCAGGGGGACACATTTGTATAGCCACATGTACAGCTGTGGCTAATTCATGGCACTGTATGGCAAAACCCACCACAATACTATAAAGGAATTAGCCTCCAATTAATATAAATTTTAAAAAAGTAAGAAGTATTAAGACACATACTGTTATGAATGATTTAACATTTGATAACATAATATGCTACATGAGTTTTTCACTACCTTTAAAGAATAAAAGTCACTAAAAAAAAACCCAAATGAAAGAATTCCCTATGGATACACTTTAGGGTTTATCTTACTTGATTTGCATTGATAATTGGAGGTTCTTTGTTACTTTTTCCTTTTTGTGACAGCATTTTCTTCTGGTGTTTCTCCTTGTTCTCTGGCCATTTCTTCTTCTTTTCTTTATATTTTATTTCTAACGTTCTAAATCATGAAATCTGCAGCCATCAAAGGGCATAGAATGTATAAACAGTTTTAAATGAATAATTATAAAGCTTATATCTGTGTAACTGCCCCCCAGATCAAGAAATAGAATGTTACCATGACTCTGGAAGATCTGTCATTATCATTTCATAGTCCCTTCTTACCTTTTAGAGATAACTTCAAGTCTGACTTTTGTGCTGATCATCTCCTTGATTTTCTTTATACTTTTGCCATGATTTTGCTTCTGTTTTCAACTTAGAACTATGGATTCTCTGTCTAGAATATTTTATATTGTGCTTCTTCTGCTCAACATTGTGAAATTTATTTATACTGTTGCATGTAGCTGTAGTTCCTTTATTTTCTTCACATATGGATAGTATTCTTTTGATTGAAAAGTCTATGATTTATGCACTTTGCTGTTGATGGGCACTTGTGTTTTTCAGCTTTGTGACAATTATGAATAATGTTTCTGAAAACATTCTTGGGAGAAGTAGAAGAACGTAGTTGATTAAGAGCTGTTTCTGAAACCAAACTGTAATCCTGACTACCACTCATGGGTAGTGTACAGTTGAAGAAGCTGTGTAACTTCTTTGTGTTTCAGTTTTTTCACTTTTGTCAAATGGGAGTAATAGTACCTACCTTACGTGGTTATGGTGAAGAGTAATGTAATTTAAAAATATAGAGCATTTAGAACAGTGCCCAACACAAAGCAAGCACAATATGTTATCATTAATTATTACTGTATTCTTTGGCTCAAGTGAAAGAATTTCTCTGGAGAATATATTGGGAGTTGTTGGGCCATAATGTATGTGTGTATGCAATTTTACTACTGGTACTAGGTTGTTCTCCAAAGTAGTTATAACCATTTACACTGACATTAATTAAGGATGAGACTTACTGGTTGTTCTACATCTCACCAATACCTGGTATTATTAAACTTTTCCATTTTTTTCCCCAATCTGGTTGATGTGCAGTGGTGTTTTCATTCTTATTTTAATTACCTTTCATTAACTGTTAATGACATAGAATTTATAATATTTATTGGAATAATTTAATTAAATGAATTATCTGATACTTATTTAAATATTATAAAATATTTTTGAAGTGCTTCTCAAGCCCCTTGCCCATTTTCCTATTGGGTTGTCTGTCCTTTTCTGCCTAATTTGTAGATGTCTTTATATCTTTTGAATATTAGTTATTTGTTGTTATGTAGGTTGCGGATATATTCTCGCACTCTACAGTTTTTCTTTCTTTTCTCCTTTTGGAGCCTTTTGATGAAAAGCTGTTTTAAATTTTAATGTAGTAGAATGTATCAAATGGAAGTTTAAAAAATAATTTTATTGTTTATTTTATTTTTGGCTGCGCTGGGCCTGCCTTGTGGTATGAAGGCTTCTCGCTGTGGTGGCTTCTCTTGTCGTGGAGCATGGACTCTAGGTGGGCAAGCTTTAGTAGCTGCAGCATGCCAGCTTCAGTAGTTGTGGTTCCCAGGCTCAGTAGTTGTGGTGCACGGGCTTAGTTGCTGCACAGCCTGTGGGTTCTTCCTTAACCAAGGATTGAACTCCCGTCCCCTGCATTGGCAGGTGGAGTCTTATCCACTGTGCCACCAGGGAAGTTCTCAAATTGAAATTTTATGGTCATTGTATCTTTTATGAGAAACACCAAGGTGTTGTGCTTTAAAGGGCACCATTTGCATCATCAGTAATTTTGTTCCCTGGAGTAGTATAACAGTGAGCCTCCATTCTTTTCTAGAATTTTATAGTATTGTTTTTCACATTTATTTCTTTTTTCCATGTGAGATTGATTTTTGCACGTCCTTTGAGGTGCTTGCTAAGTTGCTTCAGTTGTATCCAACTCTGTGACGCCATGGACTGTTATTTGAGGTAGGGGCCAATTTTTTTTTTTTTCTGTCTGGACACCCAGTTGGTCCAGCACCATATATTGAGAAGTTCACCCCCTATTCACAGATCTGCTAAGGCATATCTCTAATGTATCAGACTCCGTATAAGGATGGGTCTAATTTCAGGCTCTCTATTCTTTTCCACTAGTCTGTTTGTCCTTGTATCCATTCACACTGTCTTACTACAAATTTATAATAAAACTTAATACTTGTTAGAGCATGACTTCTCACTTTGCTTTTATTCAGAAGTATTTCAGCTATTTTTTGGCTGAAACTCAAAATTTTCAGATAAATTTTGGTATCAAGGTTGAGGTGGTCTTATAAGTTGGGGAGTGTTCCTCTTTCTGTTTTCTAGACAAGCATATCTTTCTTAAACATCAGTAAAATTTGCCATTACTGACAACCTGGTATTAGAAAGGTTTGTATATATGTGTGTGTAAGTGTGTGCATGAACACATGTGTGTTTAAAAGATTTTCAAGTTATTTAATGGCTACAGGACTTTGGAGGTTCTTTATTTTTCCTGAGATAGTTCTTTGGTTAATTTTTAAAAGGTATTTGAATATCTCATCTATTTTTAAAATTTATTGGTACAATAATGTTAATATTTATTATTATTATTTATTTAATATCTGCAGCATCTATAATAATGTCCCCTTCTTTTATTTCTGATACTAGTTATTTGTGCTTTCTTTCCTTTTTTTATAATTTTTACTTATTTATTTTTATTTTTGGCTGTGCTGGGTCTGTTGCTGTACAGGCTATTCTCTAGTTGCAGTGCAAGGGCTTCTCATTATGGTGGCTCCTGTTGTAGAACACAGGCTCTAGGGTGTATGGGTTCAGTAGTTGTGGTGCGTGGGCTTATTTGCCTGGAGACATGTGGAATCTTCTAGGATCAGGGACCAAAGTTGTGTTCTTTTCATTAGCAGGTGGATTCTTAACACCTGGACCATCAGGGAAGTCCTAATTGTACATCTTTTAAAATTTGACATATAGTTGATATATTACATAAGTTGCAAATGTACAACATAGTGATTCACAAGTTCTAAAGGTTATGCTCTTTTATATAGTTATTAAAAAATACTGTCTATAGTCCATGTGTTGTACAATGTATCCTTGTGGTTTATTTATTATGTACATAGTAGTTTGTACTTCTTATACCCCGATTACTGTTTTATTTCTTTTAATTAAGCAGTAGTTCTTTATGTTCTCTAAACACAAGTCTTTTGTCATCTATGTATCTCAGGATCATTTTCTCCTAGTCTCTGACTTTGCCTATTAATTTTCTTAAGTTTCTTGATGAGCAGAGTTTTTTAACTTTGTGAAATCTAAATGATTAATTCTAAATATTATTGCACTTTATGTTCTACATTTGAAACTTTTGCCTACCCTTAAGTCATGAAGGTACTCTCTCATGTTTTCTTTTCTTTTTTTTTTTGATATTTGAAACACAACTTTATTCTGATTCTAAAGGAAAATGAATGGGAATGACAATAACAAACAAGGTTCCACTTCTCAGTATTGTCATGTGACTGCAGCAGTCTTATATTTGAAACTCAAGGAGGAAACAACTGCGTTCCAAAACCCCTAAATATGCAGGTCCAAAAAATGAAGGTGTTTTTTTTTTTTAAACTGCCACATTCACTCCAAAGCCCATCCATCTCCTTTAGCATCCAAAGATTAAGCACACGTTCTGCTTAGCTGTTTCATAAAGTGGCAAACAAGCTGCACCACTGACATCACAGGACAGTTGCCTATATAACTAGACTTCTGACGCTGGGCCCCGGCCTCACTTTCTCACAGGTCATCATCTTCATCCAGGAGAGCAGTTGTCTGAGCAACCTCTAAATCACGCTCGTACTGTGCTGCCGAGGCTGGGTCCATGACCACCTCTGGCGGGGCAAGAGCAGGCATGGCGACAAACTCCAAGTTAGGGTCTCCAATCAGTTTTCTGGTAAGCCAGAGGAAGGGCTTTTCCAAGTTGTAGTTACTTTTGGCAGAAATGTCATAGTACTGAAGAGTCTTCTTTTGGTGGAAGATAATGGGCTTTGCCTTAACCTTTCTGTCCTTAATATCCACTTTGTTGCCACACAACACAATCAGGATGTTCTCACACACTCGTACCAGATCTCTATGCCAGTTAGGCATATTCTTGTAAGTAAACTCTTGATGTTACATCAAACATTATAATGGCACACTAAGCCTGTATATCATAGCCATCTCTCAGTCCACCAAATTTCTCCTGACTGGCTGTATCCCATACTTTGAACTTAATCGGTCCTCTGTTGGTATGGAACACAAGAGAGGATAGACCTCAACACCCAAGGTAGCTACATACTTCTCAAATTCACCAGTCAGATGACGTTTCCTGAATGTAGTTTTCCAGTACCACCGTCACCAACCAATACAAGTTTGAACTGAAATTGGGGTTCTCCTTGGGCAGCCATCATGATGTTACTTCCAGAAGTGACTCTGCGCCTGTTGGAGGCTCTTAGGTTTTCTTTTAAATGCTTTTTAGTATTAGATTTTGCATTTAGATTGATGATTCATATAAAATTAGTCTTTGTGTATAGCATGAAATAGGATTTGAGTTTCATTCTTTTTTTTTTTTTCCTATTTGGATAATTCAGGTATTCCAGAAAGGACTTTTCTTTTCCAGTTGGATGTCTTTGTACTCTGTTTCAAAAAACATAGTCCATATGCTTATGGCTTTATTTCCGAATTACATGGCTACTTTTTTTGCCACGTGGTGGGATGTGCAGGATCTTAGTCCTCCAGTCAGGGGTCAAAGCAGCACACCTGCACTGGGAGCATGGAATCTTAAGCTTTGGACTGCCAGGAAGTTCCCTACATTGCTGCTTCTGTATGTTAAATCAACCATGCATTTCTGGGACAAACTCCATGTTATCATTAGTTATTACCCCTTTTGTATACTTCAGGATTTCCTTTGTAATTTTTGTTGAGGATTTTTGTCTTCATCTATGTTCATGAAGATATTGGTCTTAAATGGTCTCTTTTACTAATATCTTTATCAAGTTTAGTCATTAGGGTGATGGTAGCCTTATAAAATGGACTGGGAAGTGTTTCCTTTTCTTCTGTTTTCGAAAGTACTTATACTTGGTGTTATTTTTTTCTTCCAATATTCTATGAAATTCACTAATTGAAACCATCTGGGCCTGGAATTTTCTTGGTGGGAGGGATTCTGATAAGGAATGCAATTTATTTAATAGTCATAGGACTATACAGATTTCCCATGTCACTGGATATCAATTTTGTTAAGTTGTATTTTTAAGGAATTCCCCCATTTCATCTAAGTTGTTAAGTTTGTTGGCATGAAATATTTTCTTATTGTCCTTTTAATGTCTGTAGGATATGTAGTAATAATCCTCTTTCATTCCCAATATTGGTGATGTACATATCTCTTTTTTGTCCAATCAGTCTGTTGTGGGGTTTACCCATTTTGTTGATCATTTCAAAGAACCAGTTTTGGCTTTCTTTCATCAGTTGTCTGTTTTCTGTTCTGTCCTCTATTTATTTATTTCTGGCTGCACTGGGTCTTCAGAGTGGTGCTCGGGTTCTCTGTTGCTGCACTCGGGCTTTGTCTAGTGGTGGTGAGTAGGGGCTACTCTCTAGTTGTGGTGCCCAGGCTTCTCACTGTGGTGGCTTCTCTTATGGTGGAGAATGGGCTCTATGGCACGGGGGCTCAGTAGTTGTGGGACATGGGCTTAGATGCCCCGTGGCATGTGGGATTTTAGCTCCTGGACCAGGGATTGAACCAGTGTCCACTGCATTGGCAGGACCACCGGACCACCAGAGCAATCCCTCAGACAATGATTTTAAACCTCTTTTCTGTTCTAATATCAGCGTGTAAAGTTATAAAATTCTCTCAAAGCATTGCTTTTGCTATATTCCACAAATTTTGGCATTTTATAATTTTATTATCCTTCAGTTTCAATTTTTTTACATTTTTTGTGATTTATTCTTTGACCTCTGGATTGTTTAGTAATATATTCTTTTTAAAAATATTTTATTTATTTGGCTGTGCCAAGTCTCAGTTGTGGCACACGGGATTTTTGATTTTTGTTGTGGCATTCAGGATCTTAAGGTCCAGAATGTGGAATCTGCTTTCCTGACTGGGGATTGAATCCTGTACCCCCTGCATTGGGAACACAAAGTCTTAGCCACTGGACCGCCAAGGAAAGTCCCAATTTTCTTCAATTTCGAAGTATTTGAAGTTTTCTTAAATATGTTGTTACTGATTTTAAATTTACTAACATGTAGTCAGAGAATATACTCTGTGTGATTTTAATCCTCAAGAACTTATTGATATGTGTTTTATGGTCGATATGTGTTCTGCAGTTCTGAGGTTCTATAAATATCAATTAGGCCAAAGCTGCTGATAGCATTTTTGGATCTTCATCTTTACTGATATTTTTGTCTTCTTTTTTCCTGCCAGTTACTGAAAGAGTGCTAACTTCTATTAATATTATGATTTTGGAATTTATTTTTTCTTTAATTTTTGTAAACCTTTGCTTCATGTATTTTGAGACTTTTATGTTTGAACACATTTGTAACTATTACCTTCATGATGAATTGACCTTTTATTATGAATAAATGTCCTTCTTTATATCCGATAATATTCTTTATCTCAAACATAATTTTGTTATACTAATAGGGCCACTGGGCTTCCCTGGTGGCTCAGTGGTAAAGAATCCGCCTGCCATTGTAGGTTCAATCCCTGGGTCGGGAAGATCCCCTGAAAAAGGAAATGGTAACCGACTCTAGTCTCCTTACCTGGGAGATTCCATGGACAGAGGAGACTGGCATGCTATAGTCTATGGGGTCACAAAGAGTTGAACATGACTGAGTGAGCACACGCACACACACAACAGTGTGTTTGAGAATGGTGTGTGAAAAATAAAGACTCACCTACTTGAAAAAAGTTTTGCATGATACAACTTTTTCTAGTAATTGAATTTCATCTGTCTGTATCTTTGAACTTAACAGCATATCTCTTCACAAGCACCTAATTGGGTCTTGCTTTTTTATTCATCCTGACAAATTTTGCCTTTTAATTGGAATGCTTAAATTAAAAACCTTTAATGTAAATGATATGGTTGGATTTTAGTCTTCCATTTTATTATTTTTCTTTTTGTCCATTTTAGGCTTCCATTTTTCCTTTCTATCTTCTTTTAGATAGTTTGAATAGTTTTTTAGTATTCATTTTAATTTATCTTTTGCCTTGGTAACTGTAACTCTTTGTAACATTTATTTAGCAGTTGTCTAGGGATTACAAGTCATATTCTTTTTATAGTCTATTTAGAGAGAATATTTTATCAATTCACATATAATGTAGATATCTTGCAATTGTATATGTCCAGTGTATGCCCCCCTGCTTTCAATGTGTTTTTCACATTTTTCTACTTTCAATCTACTATGCAGTATAAAGCCTACAACTTATAAACTTTTTGTTTGTTTTCTAATTAATTTTTATTGGAGTATAGTTGATTTATAATGTTGTGTTAGTTTCTGCTGTACAGCAAAGTGAATCAATTCAGTTCAGTTCAGTCGCTCAATTGTGTCCGACTCCTTGCGACACCATGAACCGCAGCACGCCAGGCCTCCCTGTCCATCACCAAGTCCCAGAGACCACCCAAACCCATGTCCATCGAGTCGGTGATACCATCCAACTATCTCATCCTCTGTCATCTCCTTCTCCTCCTGCCCTCAATCTTTCCCAGCATCAGGGTCTTTTCAAATGAGTCAGCTCTTTGCATCAAGTGGAGTTTCAGCTTCAACATCAGTCCCTCCAATGAACACCCAGGACTGATCTCCTTTAGGATGGACTGGTTGGATCTCCTTGCAGTCCAAGGGACTCTCAATCAGTTATACATACATATATATATATATATCTCCACTCTTTTTAGATTCTTTTCTCATATACATCATTACAGAGTATTAAGTAAAGTTCCTTGTGCTTATTAATTGTATATTTTATATATAGTAGTGTGTATATGTCAGTCCTAATCTCCCAATTTATCTGTCCCTCCCTTCCCCCATTGGTAACCATAAGTTTGTTTTCTATATCTATGACACTATTTCTGTTTTGTAAATAAGTTCACTTGTACCATTTTTTAGATTCCAAATATAAGAGATATCTTACGATATTTGTCTTTGTCTAAGTTACTTCACTCAGTATGACGATCTCTAGGTCCATCCATGTTGCTGCAAATGGCTTTATTTTGTTCTTTTTTATGATTGGTACAATTATAATTTTTGTTTTTTAAAATTATAATTGTGTTTTAAAAATTCACAAGTAAGTTTTGTTTTAAAAATTCACATGTATTTTAAAGAAGTAAGGGGAAAATATAGTTTTACTGTTTCCCACATACAATCTCCAACATTATTTGTTCTTGAAGATCTGAATTTCCCTCTGATACTGTTACCTTCATTCTCAGAACTAATTTCATCATCTTTTGTTTTGTGGGTCTGCTGTGATGAATTCTCTGAGTCTTTCTTTATTTGAATATGTTTTTGTTTGGTCTCCTTTTTAAAGAACAAACTTTAAAAAATTTTTTAAATCTATTTTTAAAATTAATTATTTATTTATTTTTGGCTGTGCTGGGTCTTTGTTGCTGCATGTGGTCTTTCTCTCTTGTTGTGGTGGTTTCTCCTGTTGCGGAGTAGTATAGGATGCACAGGCTTTGTGTCTTACTTTTGTGGCCCACAGGCTTAGCTGCCCTGCAGCATGTGGGATTTTCCTGGACCAGGGATTGACCCTGTGACCCCTTCATTGCCAGGTCCATTCTTAACCACTGGACAATCAGGGAAGTCTGCAGCTTCTTTTTTTTTTTTAAAGGATATTTTTATTGATTATAGAATTCTGATGGGCAGTCTTTTTTCCCCTTTTTTTGTGTGCTTTGAAGATATTGTTTCATTCCCTTTGGCTTCCATAACTTCTGATGACAAGTACATAGTATTTAGTACTGTTCCCTTGTATGTAATGTGTTCTTCTCTGGCTGCTTTCAAGATTTTTCTCTTTATCTTTGATTTCCAGCAGATTTACAGTGCTCATATTAGACATTTTTCTCTTTGTGTTTATCCTATGTAGCACTCTTTAAGCTTCTTTAAATAAAAATCTATCTCACCAAATTTGGGAGGTTTTCTGCCATTATTTCTTCAAATATGTTTTTCTGACCTATTTTCATTCTTTTCTCTCCTTTAAGGCCACTACTTATCCATTGTTAGATCTTTTGATTGGCCACCCAGGTCCCTAAGATTATTACTTTCATATTTTCCTCCCTCTTTTTCTTTCAGAAATTAGATGATTTATATGAGTGCATCTTGAAGTTTACTGACTGTTTGTTCTGTTATATCATTAGACCATGCAGTGAAATTTAATGCAGTTCTGCTTGACAATTTTATTTTATTTTTTAAAAATTTTACTGAAGTAAAGTTGACTTGCTATGTTTTTTAAGTTTCAGATGTTCAGCAAAGTGATCCTGTTATACATGTATATATTTTTCATATACTTTTCCACTAGGTTTTATCATAGGATATTGTATATAGTCCCCTGTGCCATACACTAGGACATGGTTATTTATTCATCTTGTATATGGTTTTCATATACAGTTTGCATCTACTCATTACAAACTCTCAGTCCTATCTTCCCCAGCCCCATCTCCTCCTTGGCAGCCATATGTCTGTTCTCTGTGTCTCTGAATCTGTTTCTGTTTCATAGATAAGTTCATTTGTGTCTTACTTTATTGATAGATTTCACATATAAATGGTATCATATGTTATTTGTCTTTCTTTTTCTTATTTACGCTTATCTGGGCTTCCCTGGTTGCTCAGCTGGTAATCTCTGGGCTCAGCTGGTAAAGAATCTCTGGGCTTCCTGGTAGCTCAGCTGGTAAAGAATCCACCTGCAATGCGAGAGGACCTGGTTTGATTCCTGAGTTGGGAAAAATCCCCTGGAGAAGGGATAGACTGCCCACTCCAGTATTCTTGGGCTTCCCTGGTGGCTCAGATGGTAAAGAATCTCCCTGCAGTGTAGAAGACCTGGGTTTGATCTCTGGGTTGGGAAGATCCCCTGGTGGAGGGCATGACAACACACTCTAATATTCTTGCCTGGAGAATCCCCATGGACCAAGGAGCCTGGTGGGCTACAGTCTATGGTGTTGCAGAGTCAGACACGACTGAATGACTAAGCACACGTGATAATCTCTAGGTCCACCCATTAAATGACATTATTTCATTCTTTTTAATGGCTGAGTAGTATTTCATTGTGTATTTATACCACATTTTCTTTATGCTGTTATCTGTCGATGGACATTTAGATTGCTTCTTCCATGTCTTGGCTATCATAAGTAGTACTGCTATGAACATTAGAGTGCATGTATCTCTTTGAGTTATAATTTTGTCTGGTCTGGATATATGCCCACGAGCAAGATTTCTGGATCATATGGCTACTTTATTTTTAGTTTTTTGAGAAGCCTCCATACTGTTTTTCATAGTGACTGCATCAATTTACATTCCCACCAATAGTGTAGGAGGGGTAGAGACCCTTTTTTCTACACCCTCTCCAGCATTTGTTATTTGTAGATTTTTAAAATGATAGCCATTCTGACTGGTGTTCTGACTGGTGTGAGGTGGTACCTCATTATAGTTTTGGTTTGCATTTCTCTAATAATTAATGATGTTGAGCATCTTTTCATGGGCCTGTTGTTGCATTAATTGCTTTTTGAATGTTGTATTCATTCAGCCTTGTATACATGGGATACATGGGATAAGTCCTACTTGGTCAAGATGTATAATTCTTTTTATACATTGTTGGGTTGTATTTGCTAATATTTGTTGAGGATTTTTGCAACTATGTTTATGAGAAATATTAATTAATAGTTTTCTTTTTCTGTAATATCTTTGTTTTGGTGTCTAGGTAATGCTGGTCTCATAGAATTATTCCCTCTGCTTCTATCCTTCAAGAGATTGTAGAAAATCAGTATAGTTTCTTCCCTAAGTTGTTGGTAGAGTTCATTAGTGAACCCATCTGGTTCTTGTGCTTTCTGTTTTGGAAGGTTATTATTTGTTCAATTTCTTTAATAGAGACAGACCTATTTAGATTGTTTCTTCTTGTATAAGTTTTGGAAGACTGTGTCTTTCAAGGAATCAGTCTATGTCATCTAGTTCTAGTTTAATTTGAATGTAGACTGAAAGCAGACATTGTATGACTTCAAATAACAAATCTGAAATTTGTTAAGGTGTTTTATGGCTCAGAATGTGGTCTGTTGTGGCGAATGAACTTGAAAAAAACGTGTATTCTGCTGTTACTGGATGAAGTAATCTGTAAATGCCAATTATATCATTTTGATTGGTGGTATTGTTGAGTTTAACTATATCTTTACTTATTTTCTGCCTGCTGATTTTCAGTCTTTGTTCTCTTTGCTTTTCAGATTTGGAGGCTTCTATTCGAGATATTCTCAGGCTCAGAGATTATTTTCTCAGCCATGTTTGGTCTACAAATAAAACCTATCAAAAATATTTTTCATTTCTGTTACAGTATTTTTTTAAATCTCTGTCAGTCCTTTTTGGTTCTTTCATCGGATTTCCATCTTTCTGTTCACATTGCCCATCTGTTCTTGCATGCTGTCTACTTAATCTATTAGAGCCCTTAACATATTAATCATAATTATTTCAAATCCCTGGTCTGATGATTTCAACATCTCAACCATGTCTGGTTCTAATCCTTGTTCTCTCTTCAAATTGTTTTTTTTTTACTTTTTGGTGTGCCTTTTAATTTTTCCCTTGATAGCGTGAACTTGATATAATGGTAAACTGCTGTAAATCAGCCTTTAGTAATGTGGTAAGCTGTAGGACGAGGGGAAATGTTCAGTAATCCTGTGACTAGATCTCAATCTTTTAGTGCCTGTGTTTCTGAACTGTGAACTTTACAAATGTTTCTTGGGTTTTTGTTTTTCCCCTTCCCTTTTAGGTGGGACAGGGTGTCTAGAGTGGGCTGGAGTTGGGTATTTCCTTACCCTAGGTCAATTTGACTCTGATATTAACAGATGAGGCTCTGGTTAACTAGTTTCTCTTGAGGGCAAGCATTATTAAGAACAGAGTGTTCTAGATTGGTTCAAAATGGTTCTTTTTCTTCATTTTTAAATTATGAAAATATGATAACACTAACATGGTTCTTTTCCCCCCTTCCCTTGCTGGAAACCCAAGGGGATTTTTTCCTCTGATATTCTGTTATTCAGTGAATTTTTGTATTTGCCTATCTGTCTCTCCAGTCTTAAGGGCAGTGATTTTCCCTCTGTCCTCACTTCCCTTAGGGATCCAACAAAAGTTGCTGGTTTTTCAGTCTGTTCAGATTTTTACTTATTAAGATGGAGTGGCAGGCCCTCCTTACAAGCTCCTTACATGAGAATCAGACACTAGAAGTCCAAACTCAGGTGTTTTTCAAGTTCCAGCGTTAATTTTTTATTTTGACATACTTTCAGGCTTAAAATTGTAATTTTGGACTTAAAATTCTTTTGTCTTTTCTTGTCTTCCTGACTTCAACATTTTTAATGAATAGAGGTCAGTTACTTTATAGAATGTCCGTCAGTTTGGGTTGGTGATATTTCTTCATAATTAGATTCTGGTTGTACAATTTTGGCAAGAATACCACTGAAATGATGTTGTGTTCTTCTCAGTGCCTCATATCAGGAAGCAAATGGTATCAATTGACTTTCATTATGTGGTTAAGGTAGTGTTTAACACTGTAAAGATACTATTTTTCTATTTGATGGGGAGGAGAGTATCTTGTGGGGAGACATATTAATACTAAGCACTTATTTTTGTCCCTGTCAAACTTTCTTGCATGAGCAATGATGAACAATTCTTGCTCAAGTCAATTATTACTCATGGCAAATGATAATTTTCTAATTTCATCATTCCTATGCATTTATTAGTTTGAATTTTACTGTAAGGAAGAGATTTTTCCTTTTTTCCTTATTTATATCTCTGTGGATTCATAGATTCTTATTTTATTCTGTGGGTCCTTATCTGTTATTATTTATCTTGATGCTCCAGTTGTCCAAGATTTGGCTGATGGGAGCGCTTTCAATTTGACTTCTGTGTCCAGTATCATCATTTTATTTTTAGTTTTTATTTATTTACATATTTTTTCTTGATTATTAAAGTAACACTTTTAGACAATTTACTAGACTGATTTAAAATCAGAGGGAAGGCTAGAAAAATACCTATAATCCTCGTCTTCTATATATTAATGTATTTTCTTTTGGCCTTTTCTTTCTTTGCATTTTTTAAATTTTTTTTCATTGCATTTTAAAATGTAGTAGAAATAGAACTAAAGATGGAAATTTACATCTGAGTTTTATTTTTTTAACCTATCATTGAAATGTAAGCCTTTCCTGAGCTACATAAGAACTCTCTGTAAACAGTGTGTCTCACAGCGGATTTACCCTTGTGACCCAGATGTGCTTGTGCTGTCTTGGCACCTACTCGCTGCCTCTGCTTTTGGGTGGCGCACTCTTTCCTCCTCTGAAAGAAAACTCCAGTTCCCCCTCTTCCCCTCTTCCACATCCTGTTTTTTTTTTTTTCCTTTTCTTTTCCATCATGATCCTTGCCTGTTCTCTTATAGAGCATTTGAAGAGCCAACAACAGATCAGAGTGGTGGAAGCACAGAGAACAGAGAGGAAAGTGGCCCCAGATATGAGGTAAAGCACCATCCACCTGTTGGGGACAGAGCAGTGGGGTGGGGTGCATGGTTAGACTGTGACTAGATTATCAAGAGATAATCACATCAGGAGGTGAGAAATGCTATGAAGACAAATAAAAGTAGGTTGGATGGAGAGAGTTGTAGGTAGGTAGCTACTATTCTAGATAGGCTGGCAGGGAAGGCGTCTCTGGTGAGGTGATATTTGAGCAGAAACCTGAGTGTTTTACAGGTGAAACAGCTCAGAAAAGTACAGCAGCTTTCCTAAGATTGGCTTACCAGGCAGATTTAGTATTAAAATCCTTTCTTTGATTCAGAAGCCCACTATAAATAGTACTGTCCTCTGTATGGAGTGTACCGCAGAGTTTTCAGAAACTTTTTGAGTGGAATTCCTCACTGTTAGCTTGGCTATTTGTCTTTATCCCTTGCACTGAAATGTTTCTAAGAAGTAAAACTTATGTGAAAGATTCTTTCTTTTGTGCTTTGAATTTCAGTGGTGGGAGAGACAGAAATGGGTCTTCCCAGTGGTGTTAGTGGTAAATAACCCACCTACCAATGCAGGAGACATAAGAGACACGGGTTTGATCCCTGAGTTGAGAAGGTCCCCTGGAGGAGGGCGTGGCAACCCACTCCAGTATCCTTGCCTGGAGAATCCCATGGACAGAGGAGCCTGGCGGGCTGCAGTCCACGGGGTCGCACAGAGTCGGACACGACTGGAGTGACTTAGCATATACATAACAGGGACAGAAATGGAAGGTTTCCTTAGGAGGTGTTGAGGACTGTTTTGTAACTCAGTCATGTTTTTACTCTAAAACCTAAAATCTAGTTTTTGGTGTCCTTCAGGTCTACTCACAAAATCAAATCCTCCATTGTGAAAGTTGGAGCTGCTCCTGAAATTCTCCCTGAAATGACAACAGAGGCCCAGGCTTCAGGAACGTCATTGGCCAAAGTCTCATCTGCTGAAAGCTCCCCTGGAGGTCACTCTTTGGAAGACAAGAGCACAGCCACCTGGTCTCTGACAGCCTGGGTCTCCGAGGTCCAGGCTTTTGAGGCCCGGGCTACGAGGGCTCAGGCCTGGGAGACGCAAGCTTTTGAGGCTCAGAGCAGGGCCAGCCATCCCAAGGCAACCCCTGTCATGGGGGCAGAGGCTGCCCCAATCCTGAGACAGAGATTCTTACCTGAGAAAGTTCAGGTGCCAGAGGAGGAGAAGAATGAAGTCCTCATTACTCGCCCATTCTGGTCCAACAAGGCTGAGTACCTCCTGGCCCAGATTGGTTATACCGTGAGGCCGGCCAGTCTCTGGAGTTTTTGCTACCTGTGGCTTCACAGTGGAGGTGGTAAGTCTGGGTACCAGGAGCCACGGATCCACAAGGGGCTAATAAGATGGAGGCCTGTCTAGACTTCAAACTCCCAAGGTCTCTGGGGCCTGTAGAGGATAAATACTTGGTATCCTGAGCAGGATAGGAGTCAGATGCCTGAACGTGAAGGATCATGAGATGGGTAGAGGTATAGAATATCTGAACAGGAGGATGGTGGGGCTAGAAGCCTGGGTCAAGGGTGGAGGTGAAGACTAGATGTTTGGGTCTTCCAGGAATTAGATACCAAAGAACTGGACGCCTGGAACTGTAAGGGATGTGCAGACAGTTGACCCCTGATGATATGCCCCTGGTGGAGATCACTGGTGGGGAACGAGTTTTTCTGTACCCGTGAAGAAGTCCAGGTACCAAAAAAGCCAGCTGGTTCTGAGAGCTCCTCCTTGAATCCCCTGAACAGGCAGTTTTCTCATCATCTACATCTTCTTGCTGTTCTTGATTGGGATTCCTCTCCTCTTCCTGGAGATGGCAGCTGGTCAGAGGATGCGTCAGGGCAGCATTGGTGTGTGGAAGGTCATCAGCCCCTGGATTGGTGGTATAGGGTATACAAGCTTAATGGTGAGGAGCCCTGGGCTGCCCAGGCCTACCCTTTACACCCCATCCCCATCCTAACCCTCATCTTGGAATGGGTCCCAAGGCTGCACTTCCATGGATCAGATCCCTTCAGTTCCCCAATCCTCTGTCAAATCCCCTCCTTTTTCCTGACCCCTCCGTTCCTCCCCAGCCACCTCCTCCCTGGCCCCTAGGTGTGCTTCATCAACACTTTGTTCTTGAATGTGATCACCTCCTGGATCCTCTTCTACTTGAGTCAGTCCTTCCAGTATCCCGTTCCATGGGAGAAATGTCCCTTACTGGAGAACGCCAGTGGCTTTGGTGAGGAGGAAGTGAAAGATGAGAAGGGGGGAAACAGAGAGGTAGGAGGAAATTTGGAAGAGGAGAAAGGAGCAAGGAGTGATAAAGAAGAGGAAGATTGTGGAAGGAAGAAGAAATGGGGGGAAAGGGGAAAGGAAGAGGGGGAAGTGGGGGCGGATAAAGAAGAGGGGAGGGGTCATCCTGTCTAGCAGACATGTCCAGAGCCAGGTCCCCTCAGATCCTGAATGTGCACGGACGACACCCTCCCTGTACTTCTGGTACCGGATGACTCTGAAGGCCTCAGACAGGATTGAGGATAATGGGCCACCAGTGTTCAGTCTGTGCCTGCCTTTATTCATGTCCGTGTGTCTTCTTGGTGCTTTCGTGCTTAATGGCCTCAAGTGGACTGGGAAGGTGAGCCACCCATTTTTTTGATATCTTGACATTCTCAGACGCTTTGGCCCTCATCTAACTTTGTTACTCTTTGATTTGCTAATTTTTCACTCTCTCTGACTTTTTATTCCCAGTAGCCCCTGACCCCTGCTAGAAGCTGTCTTCTAACTCCTCATTTCTGATTCGGAACTTTTGATCTTTGCTGATTTTTGGTTGACTCCCACTGGTACATGCTTTCTCCCACTCTCAATTCAGGTAATATGTGTCTTGGTATCAACCAGTGGTCTCATAATGCTCTGTTTTGTCGTGCGGAGTATAATGCTAGAAGGGGCAGTATTTGGCCTTCAGCATATGACAATTGTCAAGGTAAGGTGTATCTTCCTCATTCCCCTGTCAGGCCTTGGAGGACATTTCCTGCCTATTCTTAGGGCTTCCTTTCCCCATTATCTCTCTGTGTGTCCCCTCTCCCCCATTTTAACCCTTTTAAGATTCTCCTCTCCTTCTTTGACATCTTCCCTTAACACTTGTCTTCTCCCTTTTAGATATCAGCTATATACAACATGAACGTATGGCGCGGAGCAGGGAACCAAGTCTTGCGTTCCTTGGGCCTCGGCTTTGGCTCCATTGTCTCCATAGCTTCGCACATTCAATCATCCAGCAGCTGTCTCAGTGATGCCGTTATTGTGGCTCTGGCTAACCTGATCTTCATGATGCTTGTCACACCTTTTGTCTTCTCTATCTTGGGCTTCTGGGCCACACAGCTCACGCACCGCTGCAATGAGAAGTAAGCCCAACCTCTTAGTTGAGGATCCCTACTTCAGGGAACTACTACAAAACACAGGGAGCCTAACCTTAAAGTTGCTACAAAGACCCACATTCACACGTCTCAATCTCAGGTGCACTTGCAAGCCTCTACTTTTCCCTATAGTGGAAAACAGAGACAGTAGAATCCCTGTCATATATTATCCTTCTTAGAGCCCTTTTCTAGTCCTAGAAATCTTCAAACTCTGAGAATGCCAACTGTTCACCTCAGAGTACCACCACAGAGATATGAAAGCATTCAAAATTACTCTAGTCCCAGATCGCATCCAGAACCATAGTCATCTGTAGAACTCTCCACTTCTTGAATGCCTTCATCTTTTACTGTCAGCTCCTAAATTTAGGGATTTCTGTTGGTCTTTCATCAGTTCAGTTCAGTTCAGTCGCTCACTTGTGTCCAACTCTTTGTGACCCCATGGACTGCAGCACACCAGGCCTCCCTGACCATCACCAACTCCCGGAGTTTACCCAAACTCGTGTCTATCAAGTCTTTGATGCCATCTAGCCATCTCATCCTCTGTCGTCCCCTTCTCCTCCTGCTCCTAATCCTTCCCAGCATCAGGGTCTTTTCCAATGAGTCAGCTCTTCGCATGAGGTGGCCAAAGTATTGGAGTTTCAGCTTCAACATCAGTCCTTCCAATGAACACCCAGTCTATCATACTTAAACCGTAAAAGGACTCTTAGAGCTAGAGCCTTTATTTTTAAAATTCTTTTTATTCTTTAATTCATCCCCATTTTTAATACTTTAGGCATTAATTTCAAAAACACTCATGAAACATTTAGAAAGTACTCCTTGTATAACATGAAGATTGGACAGGTGAATCAGACCATAGACCTTGCCTTCCCTGAGTTTTAAGGTTTGGAGGGAGAACGGGAGGGGAATTAGATACTTGATTATATGGTCTTAAACTCATGATAACCAGCAGCAGAAGTCATGGGGAGGACAAAATACAGAGCTATTCATTCCTCCTGAGCTACTCAGAGAAGAATTCCCAGAGGAGGCAAACCTAAGCTGAATTTATCGATGGTAATCCTAATCCATGTAAATGGCCACTGTTTTCCTTCTAGAAGGTTGGGCATATTCAGACGCACACCTGCAAGAGTTCTCTAATGTATATGTTTAAGAATGGAATTGCTGGGTAAGGTTGGCACACCTATAGACTTAACATACGTTGTCTGATTTTCAACATGGTTTATGATATGTGAGAATTAGTGTATTTCACTTTCTGCACAACACTCAATTGAACTTGGTCAAACTTTAAAATTTTGCCAGCCTGGTGGGAGTGTAATGGTATTTTTAATATTTAAAAAACAGTTTATTGTATATTACATACATATAGAGGGACTTCTTTCGTGTCTCAGATGGTAAAGAATCTGCCTGCAATGCAGGAGACCCAGGTTTGATCCCTGGGTTGGGAAGACCCCCTGGAGAAAGGAATGGCTCCCCACTCCATTCTTCTTGCCTGGAGAATTCCATGGACAGAGGAGCCTGGTGAGCTACAGTCCATGGGGTAGAAACATGCATAAAACAAAATGTGTAGCACCCATTGTAAGAACTAGAATGATCTTGGAAGCTGTTCATGTATCTCTAATTATATCTTCTTTCCTCCTTCCTAGAGGTACCCATTATCATGACTTTTATGATAATTAGTCCTTTGTTTTCTTTACATTTTCTAATATGTATGCTTATCTAAGCAATATAGTTTAATTTGAACATTTATACAAAGCAGTAGTTAATGTATCCATTTATGTAGTCTAATTTGTTCATTTACATACACATTTTCTTTGTATTCTTTTGTGTTTTACTTTTTAAATTCAACATGTGCTTGAAAGATTCATCCGTATTGTTGTGTCTTCCTCTAGTCTGTGCTTTTTTAATGCTGTATAATATTCCAGTAAATGAACATACCACAGTTTATTTGCCCATTCTACTACTAGTGAATGTTTGTACAATCTTTCTAGTTTTTGGCTATTGAAACAATGTTTCTCTAAACATTATACATTTTCCTAAGTGCCCTACATGTGTGCACATTTTTCAAGGGTATATAAGTGAAATTGTTGGAGTGACCCCACTCCAGTGCTCTTGCCTGGAAAATCCCGTGGACGGAGGAGCCTGGTAGGCTGCAGTCCATGGGGTCGCTAAGAGTCAGGCACGACTAAGTGACTCCACTTTCGCTTCTCATGCATTGAGAGAAGGAAATGGCAACCCATTCTAGTGTTCTTGCCTGGAGAATCCAGGGACAGAGGATCCTAGTGGGCTGCCGTCTGTGGGGTCGCACAGAGTCGGACACGACTGAAGCGACTTAGCAGCAGCAGCAGCAGCAGTTATCTATTGCTGTGAGACATATCACTCCAAAAGTAAGTGGCTGAAAACAGCAGTGGTTTACTAATTCCTTCTGATCTGTGGGTTGACTGGAGAGTTCTTCTCCTGGGTGTGGGTGGGTTAACTCACATGTCTGCATTCAGCTGGGCCCAGCTGGAGCAGCACTGCTCTGCTGTGCATGGTGGTGGCTGGGCTCACTCTGCTTGCACGATTGGCAGGTCAGCAAAGCCTGTTCTCTTCCAGGAGGCCTCACCTTGTGGCTAGTCTGGGCTTCCTCATATGGCAGCTCACAGAGAATGAAGGTGGAATCAGAAAAATATCTTGAAGACTAAGCATGAGAATGCTCCCGTTGTCACTGCTGTTTCATTTTTTTGGTCAAAGGAATTCACAAAGACACCCCAGATTCCAGGAATGGAAAAATAGACTTTGTCTCTTGATGGGAAGAGCTGCTAAATACCGTGACCATGTTTCTTCATCTCCTGCATCTACCTTCTGCTTCACTAGATAATGCAAATTGCTTTCCACAGTGTTGATAGAAAACACACTGTCTCTGTGTCTGTCCCTCACACACACCCATTGCTTAATTCTGATATTAGAATATGGCTTCCCTGATGGCTCAGTGGTAAAGAATCTGCCTGCAGTGCAGGAGACACAGGAGTTGTGGGTTCGATCCCTGGGTCAGGAAGATCCTCTGGAGGAGGAAATAGCAACCCACTCCAGTATTGTTGCCTGGGAAATCCCACGGACAGAGGAGCTTGGCGGGCTACAGTCCGTAGGGTAGCAAGACTGAGCATGCATGCACGCACACACACTACACTGATCCTATGTTCCAGTGTTTGCTGAAAACTTGTCTTTATCCTGAATTTTATGGTCAAAATGCTGTGTTCAAAACTTACTTGGGCTGGTTCTTTCTCCTCAGTTCAGTGTGGTTATGTTATTCACTTGAAATACAGTTATGTTCATTTATTTCTGTTTATATGACATTTTAGGGCCCCTAATTTTATTTTATTAAACATTAATATGGATTCCAAAGACAAAATTATACAAGAAGATACAGAGAAATGTCACTCTCCCAGATAATCATGATAGTGTGATCACTCACCTAGAGCCAGACATCCTGGAGCGTGAAGTCAAGTGGGCCTTAGGAAGCATCACTACGAATAAAGCTAGTGGAGGTGATGGAATTCCAGTTGAGCTGTTTCAAATCCTGAAAGACGATGCTGTGAAAGTGCTGCACTCAATATGCCAGCAAATTTGGAAAACTCAGCAGTGGCCACAGGACTGGAAAAGGTCAGTTTTCATTCCAATCCCAAAGAAAGGCAATGCCAAAGAATGCTCAAACTCCCACACAATTGCACTCATCTCACATGCTAGGAAAGTAATGCTCAAAATTCTCCAAGCCAGGCTTCAACACTTCATGAATCTTGAACTTCCAGATGTTCAAGTTGGATTAGAAAAGGTAGAGGAACCAGAGATCAAATTGCCAACATCCGCTGGATCATGGAAAAAGCAAGAGAGTTCCAGAAAAACATCTATTTCTGCTTTATTGACTATGTCAAAGCCTTTGACTGTGTGGATCACAACAAACTGTGGAAAATTCTTCAAGAGATGGGCATGCCAGACCACCTGACCTGCCTCTTGAGAAACCTGTATGCAGGTCAGGAAGCAACAGTTAGAACTGGACATGGAACAACAGACTGGTTCCAAATAGGAAAAGGAGTACATCAAGGCTGTATATTGTCACCCTGCTTATTTAAGTTCTATGCAGAGTACATCATGAGAAACGCTGGGCTGGAGGAAGCACAAGCTGGAATCAAGATTGCCGGGAGAAATATCAATAACCTCAGATATATGCAGATGACACCACCCTTATGACAGAAAATAAAGAACTAAAGAGCCTCTTGATGAAAGTGAAAGAGAGAGTGAAAAAGTTGGCTTAAAGCTCAACATTCAGAAAACTAAGATCATGCCATCCTGTCCCATCACTTCATGGGAAATAGGTGGGGAAACAGTGGAAACTGTCAGACTTTATTTTTTTGGGGCTCCAAAATCACTGCAGATGGTGATTGCAGCAATGAAATTAGAAGATACTTACTCCTTGGAAGGAAAGTTATGACCAACCTCGACAGCATATTAAAAAGCAGAGACATTACTTTGCCAACAAAGGTCCGTCTAGTCAAGGCTATGGTTTTTCCAGTGGTCATGTATGGATGTGAGAGTTGGACTAGAAAGAAAGCTTAGCACCGAAGAATTAATGCTTTTGGATTGTGGTGTTGGAGAAGACTCTTGAGAGTCCCTTGGACTGCAAAGAGATCCAACCAGTCCATCCTAAAGGAAATCATTCCTGAGTGTTCATGGGAGGGACTGATGTTGAAGCTGAAACTCCAATACTTTGGCCACCTGATGCGAAGAGCTGACTCATTGGAAAAGATCCCGATGCTGGGAAAGATTGAGGGCAGGAGGAGAAGGGGACGACAGAGGATGAGATTTTGGATGGCATCACTGACTCGATTGACATGGGTTTGGGTGGACTCTGGGAGTTGGTGATGGACAGGGAGGCTTGGCGTGCTGCAGTTCATGGGGTTGCAAAGAGTCAGACACAACTGAGTGACTGAACTGAACTGAACTGACCATCACTTCAACCCAATTCCCACCCATCCTCTGAAGGAAACTCATTATTTTTTTACTTTATCCTTCTGGTATTTGTAAAAATAAGTAGAAAAACATATTTTCTTATTTACTTTCTTTCTTACACAGAAGATGGGATACTATATATACTCTTGCTTTTCAGTTTTAAAGAATTTAAAAAGATACCCTAGAAATAACTCCTTCACATTTGTTCCTTTCTTATTAATTTGCCTTAGGCCTAGTGGTATTGCCTGCCATTCTGTATATCTGCTGTTTTTCTATACTTCATAGAGTTCTCATTGCTGCTAGTAAGAGAGCCCTTATTATAGTTAATAATTGGACACCATTGGGATTAAAATCATTTCCTCTTTTAAAGATTCCATTAAGCTAATGAAAGTACATGTTACAAAATTGGAGGAATTTATATGTTCTGTACACCGTTGATCTTTGCACAGTGCACGTTTGAATTGCACAGGCCCACTTACTTATACATGGATTTTTTTCAATGGTATTACAGTACTACATGATCTGTGATTGGCTGAATCCATGGATACAGACCTGGATACTGAGGAACTGCAGATGTGGAGGTCTGACTATAAGTTAAAAGTGGACTTTCAACTGTGCAGAGGGATGGCTCTCCCAACATCCCATTTTTAAAAAAATAGATAACTTTCAATGAGCTTTTTTTAAAAAAAATTATTTTATTTTTGGCTGTGATAGGTCTTTCTCTAGTTGTGGTGCAGGGGCTTAGTTGCCCTGCAGCATGTGGAATCTTCTCAGATGAGGGATCGAACCCATGTCCCCTACATTGGCAGATGGATTCTTAATCACTGGACCACCAGGGAAGTCTCTAACCCCCATTTGTTGAAGGATCAACTACATGTTATTTGGAATATGTAAAGAAATCTTTCAACTCAATGAGAAGGCAAACAACCCAAGAAAAATGTGCACTTAACTTTTTACAGTCTAATTAGAATTAATATTTTACGACTTTAAGTGGCTCAGAGGTTAAATCATCTGCCCGCAATGTGAGAGACCTGGGTTTGATCCCTGGGTCGGGAAGATCCTCTGGAGAAGGAAATGGCAACCCACTCCAGTATTATTGCCTGAAGAATCCCATGGACGGAGGAGCCTCGTGGGCTACAGTCCACTGGGTCCCAAAGAGTCGGACACGACTGAGCCACTTTCACTTCAGTTTCACTTTAAGTGACATGTAAAACTGTATCATCATAATAAGACCCTTTATCTTCCCCACTTTGTTTTGTGGTTGTCATATGTACCACATACACTGAAAATCCTATCAAACAATGTTATAAATTTTACTTTCAACTGACATACGTATTCTCAAACTTAAGAGGAGAAAAATATCCTGCTATATTTGCCTGGATATCATTTTCGTGGCACTTCCTTAGTTTCTGAAGTTTGAATTTTTCCTCCAGTGTTATTTCCATTCCATCTGAAAAACTTTTAGTAGTTCTTTAATATTAAAGATATGTTGGCCATGAATTTTTTGAGATTCCTTCATCTAATAATGCCTTTATTTTACAATTATTTCTTGGAGGAATTGTGTGTTGACAATCCTTCTCTTTCAATACCTAAAAAATTTACTATTTCTTTCTGTTCTCCATTTCTGATGAGAAACACATCACTCAAATTGTTGTTCCCCTGTATACAATGTGTTATTTTTCTTTGGCAGCTTTCAGAGTAAAAACAATTTTTAAAAATTGAAGTAGATGTACAGTGTTGCTAGTTTCAGGTATACAGCAAACTGAATACACAAATCCATATATTCCAGATTTTTTAATGTTTAGTTTTCATTTGTTTGATTTTGATGTGTCTGAGTATAGGTTTTTCAGGTTTATCAACTCCTGTTTAAGTTTCATTGAGATTCTTGAATCTAAAGTTTTTATGACTTTGACCAAATGCCAAAGTTGCAGGGAACTTTTTCAGCCAGGCCACTGACTATTTCTTCTGTCATCTTCATTCTGTTATTTAGCTACTCAAGTGAATTTTCTGTTACTGTATTTTTCAGTTATAAAATTTTCCACTTAGTATTTTTCTTGTATCTTTTGTCTGCTGATAGTTTGTCTTTCTACTTGTTTCAAGAGTGTTTGCTCTGACTTCTCAGAGTATGATTATAATAATTGCTTTAAAGTCTGATAGTTAAAACTTCTGTGTCATTTTGGGGTTGTTATGTGTTGATTATCTTTTTCCTTGTGGCATATTGAGATTTTCCTGATTCTTTATACATTAAGTAATTTTGTGTTATATATATTTATTTTAACATATATGAGACTGTATTCATTTTCTTTGGATAATTTTTTTTTACAGTTTTTTGAGACAACTGCCCTAGTTAGATTTATGTTGTAAGTTTCTTCCCATCTTCTGTGGGCTGTGGACCCAATGTCAGTTTTTAATTTCAGTGCTGTTTGGATCCATTTAGTTGTGTGCCACTGATAATTTGGAAGCTGGGCAGTGATGTGCCTTATTTTCTAGTTGTCCAAGTCTTTGGAATGCTGTTCAGAGTCAGATATAACCCTGTGCTACCAAGAATTTCATATAACACTTTATGGGATCACCTTCTTCAGCTCCTTCTTACCTGAAGTCTCCCCAACACTTTCCAGTTCTTAAGAAGCCCCACTACTTGACTTTCTGCCTAGAAAACTAGAGCTTTAGTTTCCCTGTTCTGCGACTCATTTCATCAACTCCATCTGCCTCCAGGGCTACACATTGAGACAATAGGAAAAATATTTAAAGTAACAGGGATTTTCCTCCATTATCCGTGTACTTGGAACCACAGTTTATTTGGTCAGAGGATGGATTTCCATCTCAGATGTATAGGTACTTGTCCAGCCACCTCTGTCGCTGCAGGATGGTCTGACATGTTTGATAAAACAGAAAAGAACAAGAAAAATCAGGGGATTTCTCTTGTTCTCTCTGAAATTTGAGGCCTCTTTTCCTTGGGCCAGAAATATTGGACTTTTCTCTTGGAATTCTTTTTGTCCATACTCGATAGACAGTTCTTGGTTTCAGGCTACTTTTGAGTCCAGGCCAGGAGATGCTATCGGGAAAAACCATTGTAAATTCACTGCAAATACAGTGGTACTTTGAATTTGGCTTTCCTTCTCCGAGCTGCCTGTTGCTACCATTTACTTTTCAGAGTCCTTTCATGTACAGGACTTTGAATTGCATCAAATAAAAGTAGGGTAGAATGTACATCTGAACTCTGTTATTTCTGATGAGAAAGCATTCAAAAAATATTCATCTTACTTGGAATTGGCTAAGCTTTGTAACTTTGTAAATGTGTATTTTTCACCAACTTTGAGAACTCAACCGTCATTCTCTCTTTAAATATTTTTTTTGCCTCATTCCCTCCTCTCCTTTTTGAACTCTAAATTACGTGTATGTATGTTAAACTGTCTGTTACCGTCCTGTAAGCCCCCAAGGCTCTGTTCACTATGCTCTAAAATATGATTTCCTCCTCTGTTCCTCAGATTGTATAATACTATTGATCTATATTTAAGTTCACCAACTTGCCTCTGATTCAGTCCATCCTAGTACTTACTTATCTTATAACTGGAAGCTTGTACCTTTTGACTATCTTCATCCAGTTCCTCCTCCCCCCTGCCCCGATGCATCTGGTAACCACACATCTGATCTCTTTTTCTATGAGTTTCTTTGTTTTTGACGTATAATTGACCTACAATACTGTGTTCTTTCTTGGCACATAACACAGTAATTCACTATTTCTCTACATTTCAAAATGTAAGTCTAGATATCATCTGTCACCATACAAAGATATTACATAAATATTGGCAATATTCTCCACATGGTACAGTTTATACCTATGACTCATTTATTTTGTAACTTAATCCTCCTCACCAATTTCTCTCCTCCCTTAACACCTCCCTTCTAGCAACCATCTGTTTATTCTCTGTAACTATGATTGTGTCTATGACTCTGTTTCTGTTAGGTATGTGCATTCATTTGTTTTTTAGATTCCATGTATGAGTGATCTCATACAACATGTGACTTTCTCTGTATGATTTATTTCACTTAGCATAATATCCTCTAGATCCATTTGTATTGTTGCAAATGGCAAGATTTCCTTCTTTTTTGTGACTGAGTAAATATTTCATTACATATATATATATGTAGTTGGGTTGTTCACTCACTCAGTTGTGTCCGACTCTTTGAGACCCTGTGGACTATAGACTGCCAGGCTTTTCTGTCCATGGGATTATCCCTGCTAGAATACTGGGGTAGGTTGCCATTTCCTCCTGCAGGGGATCTTCCAGACCCAGGCATTGAACCTGCGTCTCTTACATCTCCTGCGTTGGCAGGCAGGTTTTTTTTTTTAACCACTAGCACCACCTGGGAAGCTTGGTGTGTGTGTACATACATACATACATACATATATATATATATATATATCTTCTTTATCATCAATTAAAAATTTTTTTATTTTATATTGGAGCATACTTGATTAACAATGTTGTGTTAGTTTCGAGTGTACAGCAAAGTGATTCAGTTTTACCTATTATCCATTCATCTATTATGGACATTTAGGTTGAGTTCATATCTTGGCTATTGTAAGTAATAATGAACATGGGGTGCATATATCTTTGCAAATTAGTGTTTTCATTTTCTTGGGTAAATACCCAGGAGTAGAATTGCTGGATCATATGGTAGTTCTATTTTAATTTATTGAGGAATTTCAATGCTCTTTTCCAGAGTGGCTGTAGCAGTTTACATTCCACCAACAATGTATAAGGGTTCCCTTTTCTCCACTTCCTCAGCACATTTTTATTGTTGTTTTTTGATAATAGCTGTTCTGACAGGTGTTGGGTGGTATCTTGCTGTAGTCTTGATTTGCATTTCTCTAATAATTAGTGATCTTGAGCATCTTTTCATGAGCCTGTTGTCCATCTGTATGTCTTCTCTGGAAAAATGTCTACTCAGTCCTCTGCCCATTTTCTAATTGGGTTGTTTTTAAGTTGAGTTGTATGTGTTCTCTGTATATTTTGGATTTTAGCCCCCTGCTGGTATATCATTTGCAAATATCTTTTCCCATACAATAGGTGGCCTTTTTTTGTTTTATTAATAGTTTTCTTCACTGTGCATAAGCTTTTTAGTTTAATTTGGTCCCATTTGTTTATTTTTGCTTTTGTTTCTGTTACCTGAGAAAATATATTGTTAAGACTGATGTCAAAAAGTATACTAAGTTTTCTTCTAGCGATTTCAGGTCTTATGTTTAAGTCTTTAATTCATTTTTAGTTTATTTTTGTATGTGGTGTGAAAAAGTCATTCAGTTTGATTCTTTTGCTTATAACTACCCAGTTTTCCCAACACCATTTATTGAAGAGGTAGTCTCTTCCCCCTTGTATATTCTTGCCTCTTTTGTTGCTGGTTTTGGATTGTGGTGTCTTAATTTTCATTTATCTCCTGGTATTTTTAAATTTCCTCTTTGATTTTTTTCAGTGACCCATCGGTTGTTTAGTAGCATATTGTGTAGCCTTCGTGTGTCTGTGGGTTTTTTTTAAATTTTTGCAGCTTTTTCCTTGTAGTTGATTTTTAGTCACATTGTGTTTGGTCGTAAAAGATTCCAGTATGACATCCGTCCTCTGGTGGGTGGGGTTGAATCCTGGGCCCTCTAGTGGTTAGGACTGGGTCTCCATCAAGCTACCTGGTTGGCCTGAGGCATCCCAGGACTGGTGCCAACTGACTGGTGGGTAGATCTGGGTCCTTGGGACTAATAAGCTAGAGGTACATTTCCAAAACGGCACTGGCCAGCTCCACTGTCCTCGTGGTAGAATGAGTTCCCCGAAATGGCTACTGCCAGTGTCTCTGTCCTCAGGATGAGTCCCAGTTTTCTTCCTCTCTGGGAGGCTCTCCAAGATCAGCAAGTGAGTCTGACTCAAGCTTTTTTCAAATTACTATTTCTGCCCTGAGTCCTGGAGTGTATGAGATTTTGTGTGCACCCTTTAACAGTAGAATCTCTATCTCTCATAGCCCTTACTCTCCTGAAAATAAGCCCCGCTGACCTTCAAGGCCAAAGATTCTGGGGGCTCATCTTCCCAGTGCAGAACCTAGGGGATGGAGAGCCCCATGAGGGGTTTGTACCCCTTGCTCCCTGGGGAGGACCTCTACAATTGTAATTATCCTCACACTTGTGAGCCACCTGCCCTGGGGCCTTGCTTATGCCTTGTCTCTGCTCCTCCTACCCGTCTTGTATTTCCTTCTTTATATCTTTAGTTGTAGAAGATTTTTTTCTACTAATCTTCTTGTCGTTCATATCAATAATTGCCTTGTAAATAATTTTAGTTTTGGTGTGCCTGTGGGAGGAGGTGAACTCAGGGTCTTTCTACTCCACCCTCTTGGCCACTTCCCCCATGTAAGTTTTAGAAATAGTTTGTCAATTTTTTCTTTTTTTACAAAAAGAGTTATGCTCTGCTGTTGAGATTGCACTGAATCTATGGATCATTTTGGGAAGAATGAATAATTAACAAAATTTTGTCTTCTTATTTAAGAACATGATATATCCCTATATGTTCTTTAATTTCTTTCAGTAGTATTCTGTAAATTTCAATATATGGCATGTCTTATAATATTTTGTAAACTTTTTTGTAATAATTTTGTGTTTTATGTTCTATTGTAAATAATATTCTGAAATTTTAATCATTTAACTGTTCAATGCTTAGTATATTGGAATATAACTAATTTGTGGGTATTGGCCTTGATAAATTCACTTATTTTTGTAGCTTTAGGTTTTTCTACATATACAATCACATATCTGCATATGAAGACTTTTACTTCTTCCTTTCTAATCTTTAACAAAATTATTTTACTTGCTTTATTTCACTGACTAGAATCTCCAGTAGAAGATAGAAAAAGTGAGAATGGATATTCACACATTTTGCCATTTTCAGGGGAGAGCAGTGAATCACTAATATGTACCATATTATTTGCAGGATTTCCTCCCCAGATGTCTTTAATTAGGTTAAGCAAGTTCCCTTATATTCCTTATTTTGTGCAATTTTTTACATAAATGAATGCTGGAATTTTGTTATACAATTACTCTACAACTACTGAGTTGATTGTTTATTTCTTCCATATTTTTAGTGTGATCCATTATATTGGTTGATTTTTGAATGTTTAAACATTCTTGCATTCCTGAAATAAACTCCACTTGATCATGGTATATTGTGTTTTTATCTGTTGCTGGATTAAGTCCGTTGACTTTTGTTAAGGATGTTGAATCTAGGTTGATGAGCAATAGCAGTATTTTGTTTTCTTCTGGTGTCCTTGGATGGTTTTATTATCAAGGTAATACTGGCTTCAGAAAACAACCTGGGTTCCTCCTCCTTCTCTGGTTTCCAAAAGAATCTTTGTAATATTATTATTTCTGATTCAAATTATTTGACAGAATATGCCAGTGAGCCATCTGGGCCTAGAATTTTCTTCGTGGGAAGGTTCTTAATTATACTTCAATTTATCTAGTATATTGTGGGGCTCTTTTTGTTTCATCAGGTGTTATTTTTTAAAACTAATTTAAAAAATTATTTATTTTTATTTTTGGCTATGACAGGTTTTTGTTGCTGTGTGGGCTTTTCTCTAGTTGTGGCACGCGGGGGCTACTCCCTATCTGTAGCGCGTGGGCTTCTCATTTTGGTGGCTCCTCTTGTTGTGGAGCACAGGCTCTAGAGCACAAGCTCAGTAGTGGTGGCCCATGGGCTTAGTTGTTCTGTGGCATGTGGGATGGCCCCACATCAGAGCTTGAAACTGTCCCTGGCATTGGCAGGTGGATTCCTATCTTCTGTACCACCAGGGAGGTCTCCCCTGGTTCTTTTATCTGTCTTCCATTTCTCTACTTGTTAGGTTCATATTTTTAAAAATACTTTAACATTGTTTTTTTTTAATAGATATTTTAATATCCCTGACTGTTAAGTCCTTCATCTGTCATTTATTGCTCTATTTTATGATTGTTTTATTTACTGGTTTTTATATTGATCAAGGTCACATTTTTCTCTTTCTTCATTTGTTTACTAATTTTTGACTGGAGGTTAGACTTTGTGAATTCTATATTTTTGCATGTCTGACTTTTTGTTGTCTTCCCTGAATGAGTATTGATTGAGCTTTGTTCTAGCAAGTAATGATACTTGTGATTCAGTTTGATACTTTTGAGGCTTGATTTTAAGCTTCAGTAGGGTGGGTCTAGAGCCCTCTTTTCTCCAGGAGTCCTTCAGTCCCATTTGGAAGGCATGGCCCTCCTGGACTCTCTGCTGAATACCCCATTCAGATTGGATGTTTTCCAGTTATTCTTTCTACAGGAGATCAGCCCTGGATGTTCTTTGGAAAGAATGATGCTAAAGCTGAAACTCCAGTACTTTGGCCACCTCATGTGAAGAGTTGACTCATTGGAAAAGACTCTGACGCTGGGAGGGATTGGGGGCAGGAGGAAAGGGGGGCGACAGAGGATGAGATGTCTGGATGGCATCACTGACTCGACGGACATGAGTTTGAGTGAACTCCGGGAGCTGGTGATGGACAGGGAGGCCTGGTGTGCTGCGATTCATGGGGTCGCAAAGAGTCGAACATGACTGAGCGACTGAACTGAACTGAACTGAGTTGTTCTTTAAATATAGCCTTGTGGATTTTCATCCTGTATGTGTGAATCTTAAAATTCAGCACACACTCAACAGACTGGATGCAAATTTCTGAAACTCTTTTTCTTCATAACTACATTTCCTCCAGAATTCTTCCTTGGAACTTCAACTTCTTTAGCCTCCCTGAACTCCTTCTTTGTCTCCCCAACTCAGTGAGACTGCCATGGTTTCCTTGTGATCTTTTCTGCTCTGCAGATTAGAATGTGCTTTCAGGCACAAAACCAGGATAATTACATGGTGCACCTCATTTGTTTTCCTTCTCTCAGGGATCACGGAGAAGACAATGGTACCCCACTACACTACTCTTGCCTGGAAAATCCCATGGACGGAGGAGCCTGGTAGGCTGCAGTCCATGGGGTCGCTAAGAGTCGGACACGACTGAGTGACTTCACTTTTGCTTTTCACTTTCATGCAATGGAGAAGGAAATGGCAACCCACTCCAATGTTCTTGCCTGGAGAATCCCAGGGACGGGGGAGCCTGGTGGGCTGCTGTCTCTGGGGTCGCACAGAGTCGGACACGACTGAAGCAACTTAGTAGTAGCAGCAGCAGCAGCAGGGATCACAGTTCTGTACTGCCTGTTCAGTTCAGTTCAGTCGCTCAGTCGTGTCTGACTCTTTGCGACCCCATGAATTGCAGCACTCCAGGCCTCCCTGTCCATCACCAACTCCCGGAGTTCACTCAAACTCACGTCCATCGAGTCGGTGATGCCATCCAGCCATCTCATCCTCTGTCATCCCCTTTTCCTCCTGCCCCCAATCCCTCCCAGCATCAGAGTCTTTTCCAATGAGTCAACTCTTCGCATGAGGTGGCCAAAGTACTGGAGTTTCAGCTTCAGCATCATTCCCTCCAAAGAAATCCCAGGGTTGATTTCCTTCAGAATGGACTGGTTGGATCTCCTTGTAGTCCAGGGGACTCTCAAGAGTCTTCTCCAACCCCACAGTTCAAAAGCGTCAATTCTTTGGCGCTCAGCTTTCTTCACAGTCCAACTCTCACATCCATACATGACCACTGGAAAAACCATAGCCTTGACTAGATGGACCTTTGTTGGCAAAGTAATGTCTCTGCTTTTGAATATACTATCTAGGTTGGTCATAATTTTCCTTCCAAGGAGTAAGCATCTTTCAATTTCATGGCTTAGCTGTATTATAATTTTTTGTAATTCTAATATTTGTAGTAACTTTGGGAATATTTTTATTGTATTATTTCTCATGATGTCTTGTTTTTATGTGTGTGGTTCTCTCCATGTCCTATTTATTTGACTGTTATTAGTAAGAATTCTTTAAGGCCTAAGAAGAGGGTATATTCATCCAGATAGGACTTTTGCTTTTACTTGATATATAGGGACATTAGAAAGACTCTAACTTTAGCTTTTGTGACAACCGGGCTCAAATATTTGGGCTCCAAGTTTAAGCTAGGGTTGACTGTGGTTATGACATTCTGGAACCTTAAAAATTTGCCCTTGTTTTGTCCTTTTCTGAAGCAACCTTCCTTGTGTTCCCTGTGGTGTGGAACAGTTGGGTGCAAGCTTCTGGTTCATTTTTTATTATTGAAGGTGCAACCCTTTGAAATGCCAGATTTAAGGGAAGACCTTCTGTTCTGATCCTTACTTTGGGCATGCTCTGGTGCTTTTACATCAAACTGCCTGGAAACTCCAGATATAGTTTGATGTATTTGACGTACCCTTCAAGGCAAAATTGCTTTGCAAGTCTTCTTCCCCCACTGCTTTTGTTTGTACTCTGATTTTTGTCCAATACTGTAATTCCTTATTATCTTATCAATATTTTTACTTTTCAAGATTTAAAAATATCTTTGAGTCTTTTAAATTATTTCCAGTGAGAAGTTTGGTCCAAATATTTAACTTGCCTATTACCAGAAGAGCATATAGTATTTTATTTTCTAAAATGTGATTAGAAATGCCGCTTTGTTGTTGCTGTTCAGTCGCTAAGTCATGTCTGACTCTTTGCAACTCCATGGACTATAGCATGCCAGGCTTCCCTGTCCTGCACCATCTTTCAGAGTTTGCTCAAACTCATGTCTACTGAGTCAATGATGCCATCCAACCATCTCATCCTCTGTCCTACCCTTCTCCTCTTGCCTTCAATCTTTCCCAGTATCAGGGTCTTTTCCAGTGAGTCAGCTCTTCATATCGGGTGGCCCAAGTATTGAAGCTTCAGCTTCAGCATCAGTCCTTCCCGTGAATATTCAGGGTTGATTTCCTTTAGGATTGACTGGTTGGATCTCTGCCACTTGCATTTTGCTATTATCAGCAAACCTTCCATTGAAGTTACTATAGAGCAATGAGCTGAAGTTTTAAGGATTTATAGGAATTAGCCCAAGTGAAGAATGATGGTGGGAGTGGGGTTGGTCTTGAGCATGAGAGAGCATGGCATGCCCTGAAACTGTAAGAAGTTAAGTGTGAGCAGAGTAGATCTGCAGAAGGTCATGGGGTAAGATAAAAGTTAGAGAGCAGGACCCAGATCAAAAAGTGCAAGAAGTTTCTCACAGCATAGTACAACTTCATGGGACTGTTATGCATATGGTACACTTAAGTAAATGCTCCTTGACATTCAGTTATACAAAGCTTAGAAGGTTGACTTTCACCTGCTAGTCTAAGAAAGAGGTAGGGCGTGAATAAGAGGTAGGGAGTGAATAAGAGACCCCATCATTAGAGCAGGGACTCAGAGTTTCCAAGAACTCTAGAAGACTCAAGAAGACTATAGGAAAGGCTTCTCCTGCCCCATCCCCTCAGGGTCATAAATTATCCAGGCTCAGAAAAATTCATGACTTTGAAGGTGGGTGGCTTCCAGATTTAATCCCAGGCTCTACCTTACCCTGGAGAAGGCTCTACCTTACCCTGGAGAAGGAAATGGCAACCTACTCCAGTGTTCTTGCCTGGAGAACCCCAGGGATGGGGGAGCCTGGTGGGCTGCCGTCTGTGGGGTCGCACAGAGTCGGACATGACTGAAGCGATTTAGCAGCAGCAGCTACCTTACCCAGATCAGTAACATGATGTCCTTTCTTATCTGGAAGATAAGGGAAAAGCAGATCATTTTCTAAGGAGCAAAATGATTCTATGTAATTCAACTCCTTATCCTCAGGAATACTGAAACACTTCTGAAGCTGGTAAACATGGGGATACTGCCTCCTGAGGCCCAGCCACCTCAAAATCTGATTGGTAACCCAACCTCTATCTTCACCTCCTGGTTCAACAGCCTCTCCAACCCCATCAAGAAGGAGGTCCTCAGCCATGTGGCTGAGTGCAACTTAGAGGAGCAGTTTTTGCAGGTCAGTAAAAATAGGTGAATGAGTCCTAGAGTTCCTTCAAAACCTTTTGTAAAACAGAAATTTCAGCTTTTATTGGCACCAGAAAAAAAATCCCAGAAGCACCAGGATAAGCTGCAACCTTGGTAATGCAAAGAACTATAGTTTGCAGAATGCCCTTCTATGAGTAATACTAGGTGGATTGGTTTTCCATGTCAGAGGGTCAGCTTGGAAATCTGGTTTTCTCAGTGATGCAGGGGTTTTAAGAAAATTTTCAGGAAAGATAGAATATATCTCTGTACTTTTTGTTGTTTTTGTTAAATTCAAGGACACTTTAACTCCTCTCCTTTCTCCCCTTCACAGATTCAGGGGAGCACAAACTTTGCTTTCCTGGCCTTCATTGAAGCCATGTCTTTTATTCCTGGGTCTGTCTTCTGGTCCTTCCTGTTCTTCGTAATGTTGCTGAACCTGGAGATGTCCGCCATGATAGGGATCATGGACAGCATCATTACCTCTCTCCAGGACATCTTTATTTCTGTCCAGAAATATACAAAGCTGTTTACAGGTACTCTGACCTACGTGTGTAAAGCCATCAATGACCCTGACTTCATTCAGACTGTTTTATGGCCCTAGTCTATCACCTCTGCTTAGCCCTTGTTACCCAGCCAAACCTCTGACCTTGATCTAAATCCAATGTTCCCTCCAGTGGTTGTCTTAATGCTCATGTTCCTGTGTGGCCTCTTCTTCATTCGACCGTCAGGCAGCTACTACATCAGACTGCTATCTGACTACTGGACAATCCTCCCTATAATCATCGTCGTCATGTTTGAAAACTTGGCTGTGAAATGGGCCAGAGAGGCCAACAGGTGATAGCTTGGGTCTATAGGGAAGGTTGATCCCTTTCTTGTTGCCTCTATTTTCACTTGACAAGAGTGACATAGGGACCCTTAACTTCAGGGAACTCCAGGGCCCTCGGAGAAACCTTTTGATTCATTCATTCATTTAATATATTTCTGGGGTGCTTAATATGTTCTGGGAACTGTTTCAGTAATCAAGGACAGAGCATTGAGTAAAACAAGCATTGAGTAAAAGTCCCTATCCCCAGGGAGTTTACATTCTAGTGGTAGAGATTCATAATAATAACCAAATGAACAAATACAAATGGCAAGAGGTGATAACTGACAGAAAAATCAAAAAGTGAGATAAGATGATCAAGAGTGGGAGTGTGTGCTATCAATAACTTTGATAGGATCACAGGGAAGTCCTCTCTGGTAAGGTGACATTTGAGCAGACTCCTGAATGAAATGAGAGGAGGAACCATGAAAAGATTTTGAGACAGCATTCCAAGTAGAGAAAACAGTAAGTACCAAAGCAAGAGGAAGCATTATTTCTGAAGTTTTTGAGCAACAAGGACATCAGAGATTAGAATAGAATGTTATGAGTGGATGCCAAAGAGGTAATGGGAGATGGTGTAGGACTTTTTAGCTATGGCAGGACTTAGTTTTTTATGTAGAATGAGAGAGGAGGCATGGAAGGGTTTTGAGAAGGGGATTGACATTATCAGGTTTGTTTTTTCAAAAAGATACCTGTGATTGATTGTTGTATGATGAATAGACTATGAGGAATCAAGAGTGAAGCAAGGAGAGCAGTTAGGAGCTATTGTAATATTCCAAATGGGAGTTAATGAATGGCTTGGGCTAAGGTGGGAGAGGTGTAGGTTGAGAGATGTGGTCTAATTCTGCAAGGAAAAGCTACTAAGGAAGAGGGAACAGGATAATCAGGAACATTAAGCATAACTGTGGAAGAAAGAGTGGGAAAATCCAAATAAAATACAAGGAATACAAACAACTCCCAGGCCCAATTTTTAAACAGGCAGATGTGTAGTCATCCACATGGTATAATTTAAGGGTAGAAGTTTCAGGTGGCAGCATTTTCAGCTGACAGTGGTTCTTGGAGTCAGCTTACTCACTCATTAACTCACATGTATCTTGAATCTTTCTTTGTGTCAAGAAAGCCTTGTGGTACTGGGGTACAAATGAATGGAATAAGCTCCTCCTCTCAAAGAGTGCAGAGTCCAAGGAGAAAGACAAGTATGAGCAGACAATCCCAGAACAAGAAGGAAAGCCTATAGTAGAGGTAGCCTGGGACATTTAGGGGCATCTGGAGAGTCGGGGAAAGCATCCTAGGTAGAGGATGGTTGAGCTTAGTCTGGACAGATGAATATGCAGACAAAGAGGGAGAGAGAAGGGCACTCTAGACCAAAGGACTCCATTTGTGTATTCATTGAGATTGAGAACATGCAGTAAAGGACGATGAATATATTGGCTGGAAGAAGCTAAGAAAAGCTTGTGACCCCATAGACTGCAGCCTACCAGGCTCCTCTGTCCATGGCATTTTCCAGGAAATAGTACTGGAGTGGATTGCCATTTCCTTCTCCAGGAAAGAAAAGCTGAAGGAGGGTCAAATGTTACTCTTTTAGAGTCTGTGTTGTTCACTATGGATAAATACCCAGCAACTAGAAGAATCCCTGGTATGTCATAGACGCTCTCATATTCACAGAATGAATGAAAGGGACTTGGCCTTTATCCTGAGGGCATTGATATCCATGAAATGTTTTTGAGCAGTAGAGGAATATTTGAAATTTTTTCTTGTGTAGGGATAGAAGATTGAGAAGAAGATAGAGGATGAGGCTTGAGCTGAGGCAGGGGCTAAGGTCTGGCTGATCTTGTCCTCCAAGACCTGGTAAGGCCCAACTGGGCCTTCTACAGTCTTGTGGCCCTTCCTCTCAGTTTCTTTGCAGACATGGCTAACCTGTGGGGCCATCCTATGTACTCCATCATTTGTTGGCTGTGGTCCTGTCTAATTCCAGTTGTGCTGCTAGCCCTGTCTGTGACCACTGTATTTCAACTATCTCTGAAGAATGTCACGTATCTGGCCTGGGACTCAAGCACTGTAAGTCGCCCTCCTCAGACCCCCGACCTTCATAGGGAGTGGGGGGCTAGATTTTTCAATCCACACTTGGTCTAAAGACTATCATCTCATTCTCCGATTCCCTGAAAATTCTTAGTCCTCTGTCCTGGTTCTCCTCTGACCCTCCCCTTCCCCAGTCCTTCCTCTTCTGGGAACTTCTACGTTCTGAACCCCTTTCCCATCTCTCCACAGTCAAAAGAAACGGTTCAACAATACCCATCATGGGGGCTGTTCACATTGGTCAGCTTTTTACTCATTGTCATCCTTCCCATCCCTATATACTTTGTATATTGCTTTACTCATGGGATTCCCTTCAACTCCACCAGCTGGGACAAGCCTGTGATATCCTCCAAGTCCTTACCCCTAAGTTTCCAACTGACACCCATTAAAGAGGTCGAAAACGAAGAAATCCTCCAAGGTGATACTGAAATTGCTGATCAACCTGTAGTGTGACTTCCTATTTATTTGGCCTGACATCATATATCCCTCAAAACGGCTTTTAATAGGCAAGTCAATATCAAATTGCAACTGTTGATATCTCTAGACCCAGAGCTGCTTTTATTCCCAAGGATAGGGACATTTTTGGGTGGGGTGGGGGAGCTCATGGAGCCTGGCTTTGCAGTTCGTCTCCTAGACCACATCTTCCCTGGTTACTACTTTCATTGTGTTTTTCCCATCCCTTCCTCAGTATATACACTTACCATTTTATATGCCATTGGTGATGCCTACAGAACCTGCTTCTCAACTGGTCTACCCAGTTTCTGGAATGAATCTGGAGGAATAATGCTGTTGGTCAATAAATTAGTCCACTGGGATTCTAAGCACTGGGTGTGAGCAGATTTTTTTTTCTTCTTCTATAAATATCTCAGATGTTCAGTCTTCCTCTCATGAGGCTTCCATTCTTTTGAGAGCCAAATGTCCAGCCCTGAGTTCCTGCCTTTCCTTGCCATGGTAAATTAAATGCTAGATTACTCGACTTGCTTTATCCAAGGATTGACCTTGAGCCAGAAGAAACCCAGGAAATGGTGACTTCAATAAAGATGTAAAGGGTACTAATACACTTGCTGATGGGAAGTGGTAAACCCTATCATTCGTCTAAAAATTAATTTTCAATAGATTCCAGGACTGTTGCGGACTCTGTATCTGTGAATTGACACACAACCAGCTTGGGGAACTACCGAATTGTATTGCTGAGCCCATCAGGGTCCCATATCTGCTTGGTAAGAGAAACATGGCAGGTTTTACCACAGAGCTTAAGTCAAATGAATTTGCCTAGTGGATGATAGGGCTTCCCTGGTGGCTCAGACGGTAAAGAATCTGACTGCAATGCGGAAGACTCGGTTTCGATCCCTAGGTCAGGAAGATCCCCTGGAGGAGCAAATGGCAACCCACTGCAGTATTCTTGCTTGGAGAATTCCTTGGACAGAGTAGCCTGGACGGCTACAGTCATGGGGTCGCAAGAGAGCGGGACACTACTGAATGACTAACATACTTGGCTCCTCTGTCCATGGGATTCTCCAGGCAAGAATACTGGAGTGGGTTGCCATTTCCTTCTCCAGCGTATCTTCCCGACCCAGGGATTGAACCCGTGTCTCTTGCATTGTAAGCGGATTCTTTACAGCTGAGCCGCTGGGGAACCCCCACAGTGGATGATAACTATTTCAAAACTTGTGTGTGTGCGGGGGTGAGTCCATAACAGCTGAAGCACTTCTCAAGAGGAGGTGAGGTCAGTCCCTTAGGAACTGGGGATTGGAGGCTGTGGGTGGAGGTTTTGGAGACTTCCGAAGATCCAGGGAATGGGTTTCCCTTAAACGCTCAAGAGATCCCAGGACTTCAGATTGCTTAGGACTCACAGGGAGGTTGTCCCTGTTTAAGTTTCTGTGACAAAAGAAGAAAGAGCGGACATCCTCCACCACTGGAGCGTGGGGCCCCTAGGTGAGTCTGGTGAATGGGAAGAGCAGAGAACCCAGATATCTCTGGACCTCGGACGTTTCGAGCTCAAGCTTGAGGACTGCAGGGCTGGAATGGATGTGAACCTCCAGGTCATCACCCATTGGCTCCGGTACCTTGGTAGCCCCACCCTCCCAAGCTCCTTCCTTCCTGCCGCGCCTCCCCACTCCCCACCCCAATCCAAACGATCCGTCCGCTTCAAGTCCCGTTCTATTGAGTCGGGTAAGGTGGGAATCAGAGACAGGAGGCAGTCACCGTCTCATGATCAAATAGTCTTTGAGTTTTCAGCCTCCTCCTATCTGGGAAACCGGGAGCTCATCCTCCTTTGTGCTTACACCCCGCTGCTCCAGTTCCAGTTTTGGGAATAGAACCTGTCGGTGCAGGGAGGATTGAAAAGTAGGGTTTTACCGGATAAACCAAAGGGAGAGGAATGAAGATCTTGGTGTTTTTCTGCCTCCCACTCTAAATCTTTCCTCACACCACTTGTTGAATGTCCGTTGACACCTAACGTCAAGGATGTTTAAATTGGGAATATCTCACATTGCTATAAATGAAAGTGATTAGAGATAGGCAGACTGATTTCTACAGTGTTTCTCTACTCTGGGTTCATATTGTCTGAAATTGGGTTTCGTACACAGTATATGTGATGAGCGGATTTTCTTTTGGATTGTTTTTGGGAATCTGTCTGTGTTAGACAAAATGGAGCCCTGTTACTTGGGGAGGGAACCTTACACGTCTTCACTTTTATTCCTCACAAGAGTGGTATGAGATAAAGGTATTGTCATTTTCAAGTTTAATCGGGAACCCTGCAGTAAGAGGTTCACACAGGGAGTCAGGGGTAAAACCTGAGAAAGATTCTTGTCTTGTGGCCTCTGGCCATTTTATTTTGGAAATTTTCAAACACATATGAAAAAATAATGTAGTGAATTGCTTTGCACTTATCACGCATCTTCAATAATGACCAACTTGCGACAAATATGGTTTTCTCTCTCTCCTTCCCCGCTACATGCCTCTCCATTATTTTGAAGCAAATCCCAAATTTATCATTTCACTTGTAGATGTCAGTATATTCTCTAAAAAATAACACTTTAAAAAAACCTGGCAAAACTATTATCACACCAAAAACAAATAACAGTAAATCCTTTAATATCATTAAATATCCATTCAATATTTAAAATTTTCTGATTGTTTTATAATTTTTTTCTGGTAGCTTTATATTTTTTAACAGATTTATTGAGATACATCAATAATTCTTACACCATACCAGCCACTCGTTTAAAATGTACAATTCAGTGGCTTTTAATATATTCAGAATTGTGCATCTGTCATTACAGCTTTTGTACATTTTCATTACTCCAGAAATAAACCCCACACTCCTTAGCCAGCACTGTAACTGTCCCAGCTGGCAACCTCAGCCTTAGATGAACACTAATCTTTTTGTCCTGTAGATTTACCTATTCTGCACATTTCATGTACATGGAATCATGCGATATATGTAATTCTTTGTGACTGGCTTCTTTCACATAGCATGTTTTCAAATTGACCCATGTGTAGCATGTATCGTTACACATTTCTTTTTATTGATGAATAACAGCCCATTGTATGGATATAACACATTTTATTTATCCAATTATCAGTTGATGGGCATTTGGCTTGTTCCCACTTTGGGGCTATTATAATAATAATGCTATTATGAGCATTTATGTAAAAGTGGGTTTTTTTGGTTGGACATATGTTCTTATTTCTCTTGACGTATATTTAGGAGTGAAATTTCTGGATTATATGCTAACTCTATGTGTAACTATTTGAGAGACTGTCTCATAACTTTTTAAAAAGTTAGTTTGAATCATTATCCAAATAAAATTTATATGTGGCAATCCATTACTATACCTTTTAAGCATCTTTTAATGTGTAGGTCTCCCTCCCTCTCTTTTCCCCCCTTGAAATGTATTTATTGATAAAACTGGGTTATTTGTCCTGTACAATTTCTGGCCATCTGGAATTTGCTGATTACTTCTTGTGATGTTATTTAATATATTCTTTTGTTTCCTGTGTTTCGAGTAAATTGGTAATTAGGTGAAGAAGTTTATTACTTCTAGGTTCAATATTCTGGAAAGAATACTTCATGATTGGTTTTATATATTTCAGTTAGGAGGACAAAAAAGCCCCTCAAATGCCCAGATGGCTCTCCTTTTGTGGTGTTAGCAGCCATTGATGCTCATTGTCTAGATTCGCCTTTCAACGAGAGATAAGATGTGGTATTCTAAGTTTATTATCCCTTCTTTTTTTCTTAGTTGGAATAATCCTAGGAAGAGAACTTCATGTCAAACATTCATTACCCTGGCATACACTTTGTACAGGAAAAGCAAAATAAATTTTTATTCTTTCCCTTTATTTACCAGCTTAAAAAATGAGTTCATTGCCTAATATCCTCTGAATGTGATCACTGAGACTTTTTATTTTAGTATCTCTCTGAACTCATTGATTTAAACTTATTTGATGTATTTCAGTCCATTGCAGTCATTCTTATTGATGCTCAAATCATCTCATCTTGGACCCATGGGAGTATCTTCAAGTTGACTCCTGAGTCCTTTTGACACGACCCAAGTATATATAAAAATTTCCTTGCTTTCTGGTATTGACTGAATGGTCAATGAAATTAACCTTGAAATTATTGTACATTTTAAGGCCCAAATCTGAAATCAGTTATTTTTCCAAGAATATCTAATTTATTTTAATGGAAAATGCTATTTCAGCTCAGTTCAGTTTAGTTCAGTTGCTCAGTCATGTCCAACTCTTTGCGACCCCAGGAACCATAGCACACCAGGCCTCCCTGTCCATCACCAACTCCTGGAGTCCACCCAAACCCATGTACATCGAGTCGGTGATGCCATCCAACCATCTCATCCTCTGTCGTCCCCTTCTCCTCCTGCCTTCAGTCTTTCCCAGCATCAGGGTGTTTTCAAATGAGTCAGCTCTTCGCATGAGGTGGCCAAAGTATTGGAGTTTCAGCTTCAACATCAGTCCCTCTAATGAACACTCAGGACTGATCTCCTTTAGGACGGACTGGTTGGATATCCTTGCAGTCCAAGGGACTCTCAAGAGTCTTCTCCAACACCACAGTTCAAAAGCATCAATTCTTTGGTGCTCAGCTTAATTTATAGTCCAACTCACATCCATACATGACTACTGGAAAAACTATAGCCTTGACTGCTGCTGCTGCTGCTGCTAAGTCACTTCAGTCGTGTCCGACTATGTGCAACCCCATAGACGGCAGCCCACCAGGCTCCCCCGTCTCTGGGATTCTCCAGGCAAGGATACTGGAGTGGATTGCCATTTCCTTCTCCAATGCATGAAAGTGAAAAGTGAAAGGGAAGTTGCTCAGTCGTGTTCGACTCTTTGCAACCCCATGGACTGCAGTCCACCAGGCACCTCCGTCCATGGGATTTTCCAGGCAAGAGTACTGGAGTGGGTTGCCACTGCCTTCTCCGAATATGCTGTCTAGGTTGGTCATAACTTTCCTTCCAAGGAGCAAGCGTCTTTTAACTTCATTGCTGCACTCACCATCCACAGTGATTTTGGAGCCCAGAAAAATAAAGTCTGACACTGTTTCCACTGTTTCTCCATCTATTTACCATGAAGTGATGGGACCGGATGCCATGATCTTAGTTTTCTGAATGTTGAGCTTTAAGTCAACTTTTTCACTTCCTCTTTCACTTTCATCAAGAGGCTCTTTAGTTCTTCTTCACTTTCTGCCATAAGGGTGGTATCTGCATATCTGAGGTTATTGATATTTCTTCCAGCAATCTTGATTCTAGCTTGTGCTTCCTCTAGCCCAGCATTTCTCATAATGTACTCTGCTTATAAGTTAAATGAGCAGGGTGACAATATACAGCCTTGACGTACTCCTTTTTCTATTTAGAGATTACAGTTTTGTGCTTGCAGTGTTTGTTGTATTGCATTGATCATTGTTTGTAAGCCATTTTAATAGATACATAAGAAATCCTTTTTCCCCTAAAAATATATAATAAATACATACTTATTTTTTTAAATTCAAATTTAGGACATAGAGTTTTTACTTAGCCTCTTGGATCTTACTTTATATATTTTTTTCTCTATGTGGTTTTAGATTCTTTCTCTTTTTTAAAAATCTCTTTATTTGGCTGTACCAGGTCTCATTTGCAGGATGTGGGATCTTTAGTTGCAGAATCTTTGGTTGAGGCATGTGAACCCCTAGTTGCAACATGTGAGATCTAGTTCCCCGATCAGGGACTAAATCCGGGCCCCCCATGCCACATTGGGAGCTTAGAGTCTTATCCACTGGACCACCAGAGAAATCGCCAGTTGAGGCTCTTGATGTTTGCTTCTCAGTTAGAAGTTGGTGCCCACATGCCCTCACCCTCATCATTTCCCCAAATTGTCTCTTATCATTGTCTCTTATCAATTTTCCCATTCCCAGACCTACATATGTGTTTCCACCTAGGGAGTAGGGCAGGTGGACCTAGACCTGGTGGGCCTAGAGTCTAGGTAGGAAATTGAGCCAAACGTGCTTTAAGACTCTTTGTGGTACGGTTTGTACACATCTAAAATGGAAATGTTCACATGTTCTCTCACTGTGTTAGAGGTCCATGGGCAGCAAGACTAATCTCAGATGTACTCACTGATGGTTCTGTTGTTCCAATCCCTGTCTTGAGAGGCTTCTGGGCCTGGTGGGAAGAACATAGCATTTGGAGATAAACAAATCTGTGTTTATATGTTATACCATATCCTTAGGTCATTCTCTTGAGTTTCTCAGCAAGCTGCTTTTTCTTCTTTTTCTTAGCTTTCTTATGTGTCAAATGGAGATGGTGAAACTAGGCAAGAATACTGAAGTGGGTTGCCATTTCCTTCTCCAGGGGATCTTCCCAACCCAGGGATTGAGCCCAGGTCTCCCGCACTGTAGACAGACGCTTTACCATCTGAGCCACCACTTTACATTCCCACCAACAGTGCACAAGGACTCCAGTCATTCCACATCTTTGCCAGCACTTGTTATTTTCTGTGTTTTTTTTTTTAAGTAGCCATTCTCATGGATGTGATATAGTATCTTATTGTAGTTTTGATTTGTATTTCCCTCGTAGCTCAGTTGGTAAAGAATCCACCTCCTGTGCAGGAGTCCACCTGCAGTGCAGGAGACCTGGGTTTGATCAGTAGATTGGGAAGATCCCCTGGAGAAGGAAATGGCAACCCACTTCAGTATTCTTGCCTAGGAAATCCCATGGCCTGGCGGGCTACAGTCCATGGGGTGGCAAGAGTCACACACGACTTAACGACGAAACCACCAACATTAGTGATGTTGAGCGTCTTTCCATGTGCTTCTTGATCATTTATTTATATATCTTCTTTGGCAGAATATTTATTCAAATCCTTTCACCGTTTTTGAGTGAATTTGTGGTGTTCTCTAGGTGGCTCTAGTGGTAAAAAACCTGCGTGCCAAAGCAGGAGACATGAGTTCAATCCCTGGTTGAGAAGATCTCCTGGAGGAGGGCATGACAACCCAGTCCAGTATTCTTGCCTGAAGAATCCCATGGACACAGGAGTCTGGCAGGCTACCTCCATTGGGTTGCACAGAATCAGACACAACTGAAGCGACTTAGCATACACACTGTATATTCTGGATATTGATCCCTTGTCAGACATATGGTTTTGAAAATATTTTCTCTTATTATGTGGGTTACCTTTTTACTTTGTTGGTATTCTTTTTTATACACAAATCAAAATTTTTTTTATGGAGTCCAGTTTATCTACATAGAGTGTTACTGCCTGTGCCTTTGGCATCATATCCAAGAAATGAAATCCAGTGTCATGTAAGTTTTGCCCTACTTTTTTTCCTAGTAGTTTTATAATTTCAGGTTTTATATTTAGGTCTTTCATCCATTTTGAGTTAGTTTTTGTTTAGGGTGTTAGGTAAAGGTCCAACGTCATTCTTTTGCATGTGGATATCCAGTTTTTCTAGCACAAATTATTGAAAATACTATTCTTCCCCCATTGAATGATCTTAGCACCCTTGTCAAAAATCAATTTACTGTATATGTAAGGGTTTTATTTCTGGGTTCTCCATTCAAATCCACTGGTCTATATGTCTATCTTTATGTCAGTATCACACTGTTTTGATCATTGCAGCTTTGTAGTAAGTTTTGAAATCAGGAAGTATGAGTCCTCCAGCTTTATTCATCTTTGCCAAGATTATTTTGGCTATTCGGGATCCCTTGAGAGTCCATATGAATTTTAGGATGAATTTTTCTATTTTTATAAAAAAATTTCCTCAAAATTTTAAAGTAGAACTACCATATAATTAAGTGTGCAATAGCATTATGTCTGAAAGTTGTACATAATTTTAAAATATTTTATTGCTAAAGAATGTTAGCCATCATCTTACAGTGTGGGGTTGCCACAAACTTTCAGTTTGTAGGAAAAAATCCAATTAAAAAAAAAGAGGTGAAATATCTATACACTGAAATCTATAAAACACTGATGAAAGAAATTGAATAAGATGCAAATAAATGGAAATGTGTCCTGTGTTCATGTACTGAAAGAATTAATATTGTCAAAATGTCCATACTACCCAAAGCAATTTACAGATTCAATGCAATCCCCATCAAAATTCCAATGATGGTTTTTCATAGAAATAGGAAAAACAATCTTAAAATTTGTACAGAATTGTAAAGGATCTCAAATAGCTACAGCAATCTTGAGCAAGAAGAACAACGCTGGGGGCATCACATTTCCTAATGTCAAATTATATTGCAAAGCTATTGTAAATCAAAACAATATTGTACTGGCATAAAGATGGACACCTAGGCCAGTGGGACAGAATAGAGAACCTGGATATAAGGCCACACATATTCAGTCAACTAATCTTAAACAAGCGAAGTGAAAGTCGTTCAGTCATGTTTGACTCTTTGCGAGGTCCATGGAATTCTCCAGGCCAAAATACTGGAGTGGGTAGCTGTTCCCTTCTCCAGGGGATCTTCCCAACCCAGGGATCGAAGCCAGGTATACCGCATTGCAGGCGGATTCTTTACCAGCTGAGCCACCAGGGAAGCCCAAGAATACTGGATTGGGTAGCCTATCCCTTCTCCAAGGGATCTTCCCAACTCAGGAATTGAACCGGGGTCTCCCTTATTGCAGGCGGATCCTTTACCAGCTGAGCTACCAGGGAATCCCCAATCTTAAACAAAGGATCCCAGAATACACAGTGGGAAAAGGATATTCCGTTCAATAAATGGTTCTGGAAAAGCTGGATTTTCACATGCAAAAGAAATAGGACCCTTATCTAACCCCATACAAAACAATTCTATGTTGTTTGAAGACCAGAGGCTATAAAACTCCTAGAACTAATGATTTGGAGGGAGGGAGTTATGATACCAAAAACACAGGACAAAAGCAAGAACAACTGCATTAAATTTAAAAGTTTCTCCTCAGCAAAGGAAACAATAAAAAAAAAAATACAAAGGCATCCTATGAAATGGGAGAAAATATTTGCAAACCATGTATCCATAAGGTATTAACATTCAAAATATACCAAGGAACTCATACAACTCTGGCAAAAAAAAAAAAAAAGTCCAACTTCAAAAATAGATATTTTTTCCAAGAAACATAGAAATGGCTGCCTATAGTTATATGAAAAGATGCTCAAAATCACTAATCAGGGAAATGCAAGTCAAAAGTACAATGAGATATCACCTTACATCTGTTAATATGGCTATTATCAAAAAGTTGCAAGATAACAAGTGTTGGCGGATGTGGAGAAAAAGGAACCCTATACCCTGTTGGTAGAAATGTAACTTGGAACAGCCACTATGGAAAACAGGATGACAGTTCCTCAAAAAATTAAAAATAGAGCTACCATATGATCCAGCGATCCCAATTCTGGACATATATTGAAAGGAAATCAGAATCTTGAAGAGATATCGGCACTCTTACATTCATTGCAGCATTAACCTCAACAGCCAGGAAATGGAAACAACTAAGTGTCCATCAGTGGCTTAGTGGGGTAAAGAAAATGTATTAATAGCACACACATGTACACACACACACGTGTGCACCCTGGAATATTATTGACCTTAAGGAAACTACCATTTGTGACAACGTGAACCTCATGGACATTGTGCTGTGTGCTGTGCTCAATCATATCTGACTCTTTTGCAACCTTACGGTACTATAGCCTACCAAGCTCCTCTGTCCACGGATTTTCCAGGCAAGAATACTGGAGTGGGCTTGCCATTTCCTTCTGCAGGGGATCTCCTCAACCCAGGGATCGCACCTGCGTCTCCTGAGTCTTCTGTATTGGCAGGCAGATTCTTTACCACTGACCCACGGGGGAAACCCTCGTGAACATTAACCAAGAGAAATAAGCCAGGCACAGAAAGATAAATACTGCATGATCTCACGTACATGTGGAATCTAAAAAAGTCTAACTCACACAAAGAGAAGAAGAGTGATTACAGGGTCAGAGGGAAGGAGGAAAAGAAGTTGTTGGTCAAAGAGAACAAACTTTCAATTATAAGATGAGTAAGTTCTCGATGTACAGCACGGTGACTTTACAGTTAATGATGTATTGTAAATCTGAAACTTACTAAGAAAGTAGATCTTAAATATTCTTACCACACTCACAAAATTAATGGTAAGTGTGAGGTGAGAGATGTTAATTAACTTCACTGTAGTAATCATTTCACAGTGTACACATATATCAAAACATCACATGTATACCATAAATATAATTTTTAAAAATATATATACATGTATTTACATATGTATATATTTATTTGGCTACACTGGGTCTTAGCTGAAGCACACGGGATCTTTAGTTGTGGCATGTGGGTTCTAGTTCCCTGACCAAAGATTGAACCTGGGCCCACTGCACTGGAAGCATGAAGTTTAGCCATTGGACCACCAGAGAAGTCCCTACAATTTTTACTTGTCAATCATACCTCACTGAAGCTGGAAAAATAATAAAAAAATTTAAAATAGTCTGTGTAATAATTCCATCATCTGGGTCACCTCAGGGCTGACATCTATTATCTTTTCCCTTGGGAAATGGTCAGATTTGTGTATATGTGTGTGTAAGTGGTGAGTTATGTTGGATTATATCCTACATATAAAATTTGAATATTATATCTTGAGATTCAAGATCCTGTTAATATCCTCTGGAGAATGTTGAATTTGTTTGCTTATTTTGTTTTAACAGACCACCAACCTGGTTAAGTTGAGATGGCAAATTTTGTCATATCTTCTATGGGTGTGGTTACAGTGTTAGGTCAATTTTCACAGCCTTTGTGATGCTATTCGGGTTAGCATGTGCCACCCCAGGGTTAGTCTGTGGCTTGGGCAGTTGTTTCTACACTGTTCAGTTTTCAAAGCCTTGCTGTGCTTCTTTGCATTCATTCCATACTTGTGTAGTTCAGAGGTGAGCCTCCAGGTTGTGAAGGGGAAATTGGTATTTCCTCCATCCTATTTGGGGGGAGGAGTAGGCATAGGAGCTCCTTTTCCTGGTCCTTGAAAAATAGGGGATTTCTCCTGGAGTTTTTTCATTTAGTGCTTGTTGTATAGTTCTGATTTGGCTTATTCTTGGATCAGAGACAAAGGAGGGGAAATATATGTGAAATCCATTCTCTGCATTATAAGTCATTATTCAAGTTAAATACCCATTCTGACTGCTGCTATTTACTTTTCAAAGTCCTCAGGTAGTTGCTTTTTGTATTCTATCCAGAGATTTTAACTGTAATTAGTGAGGATTGGTTATATGTCGTTAGATTACTCCACCTTTGTTCGTAGTGATGCTTTCTAAGGACCACTTGACTTCACTTTCCAAGATGTCTGGCTATAGATGAGTGATTACACCATCGTGATTATCCGGGTCGTGAAGATCCTTTTTATACAGTTCTTCTGTGTATTCTTGCCATCTCTTCTTAATATCTTCTGCTTCTGTTAGGTCCATATCATTTCTGTCCTTTATCGAGCCCGTCTTTGCATGAAATGTTCCCTTGATATCTCTAATTTTCTTGAAGAGATCTCTAGTCTTTCCCATTCTGTTGTTTTCCTCTATTTCTTTGCATTGATTGCTGAAGAAGGCTTTCTTATCTTTTCTTGCTATTCTTTGGAACTCTGCATTCAAATGCTTATATCTTTCCTTTTCTCCTTGGCTTTTCACTTCTCTTCTTTTCACAGCTATTTGTAAGGCTTCCCCAGACAGCCATTTTGCTTTTTTGCATTTCTTTTCCATGGGGATGGTCTTGATCCCTGTCTCCTGTACAATGTCACGAACCTCATTCCATAGTTCATCAGGCACTCTATCTATCAGATCTAGGCCCTTAAATCTATTTCTCACTTCCACTGTATAATCATAAGGGATTTGATTTAGGTCATACTTGAATGATCTAGCGGTTTTCCCTGCTTTCTTCAATTTAAGTCTGATTTTGGTAATAAGGAGTTCATGATCTGAGCCACAGTCAGCTCCTGGTCTTGTTTTTGTTGACTGTATAGAGCTTCTCCATCTTTGGCTGCAGAGAATAGAATCAATCTGATTTCGGTGTTGACCGTCTGGTGATGTCCATGTGTAGAGTCTTCTCTTGTGTTGTTGGAAGAGGGTGTTTGCTATGACCAGTGCATTATCTTGGCAAAACTCTATTAGTCTTTGCCCTGCTTCATTCCGTATTCCAAGGCCAAATTTGCCTGTTACTCCAGGTGCTTCTTGACTTCCTACTTTTGCATTCCAGTCCCCTATAATGAAAAGGACATCTTTTTTGGGTGTTAGTTCTAAAAGGTCTTGTAGGTCTTCATAGAACCGTTCAACTTCAGCTTCTTCAGCATTACTGGTTGGGGCATAGACTTGGATTACCATGATATTGAATGGTTTACCTTGGAAACGAACAGAGATCATTCTGTCATTTTTGAGATTGCATCCAAGTACTGCATTTCAGACTCTTCTGTTGACCATGATGGCTACTCCATTTCTTCTGAGGGATTCCTGCCTGCAGTAGTAGATATAATGGTCATCTGAGTTAAATTCACCCATTCCAGTCCATTTTAGTTTGCTGATTCCTAGAATGTCGACATTCCCTCTTGCCATCTCCTGTTTGACCACTTCCAATTTGCCTTAATTCATAGACCTGACATTCTAGGTTGGCCACAGGACTGGAAAAGGTCAGTTTTCATTCCAATCCCAAAGAAAGGCAATGCCAAAGAATGCTCAAACTACCGCACAATTGCACTCATCTCACAGGCTAGTAAAGTAATGCTCAAAATTCTCCAAGCTAGGCTTCAGCAATACGTGAACCGTGAACTTCCTGATGTTCAAGCTGGTTTTAGAAAAGGCAGAGGAACAAGAGATCAAATTGCCAACATCTGCTGGATCATGGAAAAAGCAAGAGAGTTCCAGAAAATCATCTATTTCTGCTTTATTGACTATGCCAAAGCCTTTGACTGTGTGGATCACAATAAACTGTGGAAAATTCTGAAAGAGGTGGGACTACCAGACCACCTAATCTGCCTCTTGAGAAATCTGTATGCAGGTCAGGAAGCAACAGTTAGAACTGGACATGGAACAACAGACTGGTTCCAAATAGGAAAAAGAGTACGTCAAGGCTGTATATTGTCACCTTGCTTATTTAACTTCTATGCAGAGTACATCATGAGAAACGCTGGACTGGAAGAAACACAAGCTGGAATCAATATTGCTGGGAGAAATATCAATAACCTCAGATATATGCAGATGACACCACCCTTATGACAGAAAGTGAAGAGGAACTAAAAAGTCTCTTGATGAAAGTAAAAGAGGAGAGTGAAAAAGTTGGCTTAAAGCTCAACATTCAGAAAACGAAGATCATGGCATCCGGTCCCATCACTCCATGGGAAATAGATGGAGAAACAGTGGAAACAGTGTCAGACTTTATTTTTTGGGCTCCAGAATCACTGCAGATGGTGACTGCAGCCATGAAATTAAAAGACATTTACTCCTTGGAAGAAAATTTATGACCAACCTAGACAGTATATTCAAAAGCAGAGACATTACTTTGCCGACTAAGGTCCGTCTAGTCAAGGCTATGGTTTTACCCATGGTCATGTATGGATGTGACAGTTGGACTGTGAAGAAGGCTGAGCACTGAAGAATTGATGCTTTTGAACTGTATTGTTGGAGAAGACTCTTGAGAGTCCCTTGGAGATCCAACCAGTCCATTCTGAAGGAGATCAACCCTGGGATTTCTTTGGAAGGGATGATGCTAAAGCTGAAACTCCAGTACTTTGGCCACCTCATGAGAAGAGTTGACTCATTGGAAAAGACTTTGATGCTGGGAGGGATTGGGGGCAGGAGAAGAAGGGGACGACCGAGGATGAGATGGCTGGATGGCATCACTGACTCGATGGACGTGAGTCTGAGTGAACTCCTGGAGTTGGTGATGGACAGGGAGGCCTGGAGTGCTGCGATTCATGGGGTCGCAGAGTTGGACACGACTGAGCGACTGAACTGAACTGAACTGAACTACTCCACCTTGGCCAGTAACAGAAGGTGTCTCTTCATTATTTTTGACACTTTATTCTTCTATATAAATTGTAGAGACTTCCCTGGTGGCCTAGTGGTTAAGATTGTGCTTCCAATGCAGGGGGTGTGAGTTTGATCCCTGGTCAGGGAACTAAGATCCCACATGCCGCCTGGCACAGCCAAATAAATATAGAGTAAAATCTTGCTAGCTTTCATGGAAAAAAAACTATGTTGAGATTTTGATTGGAATTGGGGGAGAAATTCCATCTTTATAGAATATTGTGGTGTCCTCCCAAATATTTTATTGTGAAAAAATTCTTAAGCATACAGAAATGTTCAAAGATTTATACAGTGACCATCCATAAACCCATCAACTTAGATTCTACAGTTAACATATTGCCATACTTGATTTATCACATATACACCCATCTGTTCTCATTTGTGGTTTTAAATTACATTTTCTTATTGATGAATGAAGTTGAGCATTGAGTATCTTTTCTTCTTTCTTGGCCATTTGTATATCTTCTTTGATAATATGCCTGTTTGAGCTTTGTGTTCCCTTCCCTCCACTTTTTCCCTTCCTGCCTTTTGTTATTTATTTGTGGATGTTTATTTATTTATTTATATTTTTTTCTTAAATTTAAATTTATTTATTTTAATTGGAGGCTAATTACTTTACAATATTGTATTGGTTTTGCCATATATCAAGATGAATCTGCTACGGGGGTACACGTGTTCCCCATCCTGAACCCCCCTCCCACCTCCCTCCCCATACCATCCCTCTGGGTCATCCCAGTGCACCAGCCCCAGGCATCCTGTATCCTGCTTCGAACCTGGACTGGCAATTCTTTTCTTATATGATATTATACATGTTTCAATGCCATTCTCCCAAATCATCCCACCGTCTCCTTCTCCCACAGAGTCCAAAAGACTGTTCTATACATCTGTGTCTCTTTTGTTATCTCGCATACAGGGTTATCATTACCATCTTTCTAAATTTCATATATATGCATTAGTATACTGTATTGGTGTTTTTCTTTCTGGCTTACTTCACTCTGTATAATAGGCTCCAGTTTCATCCACCTCATTAGAACTAATTCAAATGTATTCTTTTTAATGGCTGAGTAATATTCCATTGTGTATATGTACCACAGCTTTCTTATCCATTAATCTGCTGATGGACATCTAGGTTGCTTCCATGTCCTGGCTGTGGGTGTTTTTTAAAAAATAAATTTTAGAGGAAAAACATGCCCTTTTTGATTATGTATTTTGTTAGTTTCCTACTGTTGCTGTAACAATAACTACAAACTTAGTGGCTTAACACAACATGAATGTATTATCTTACAGTTATGCAGGTCAGAAATCTGAAATCAGTTTCACTGAACTAAAAGCAAGTTGTCAGCAGGCCTATGTTCTTTACATAGGACCTAAGCTTTGCCATTTCCTAGCATTTTCCATGTACTAGAATTCATCTACATTCCTTGAATCATGGCTCCTTTCTACATATTCAAAAGATATCACTCTGATTTCTGCTTCTGCTATCCTATTTCCTTTTGTGATTTGGAACCTGCTATCTCCTTCTTTCCCTTACAAGGACCCAGTAATTACATTGTGTCCAACATAGATCATCCCAAATAGTCTCCCCATTTCAAGATCCATAATTTAATCACATAGAAATGTGAGGTAAAATATTGGCAGGTTCCAGGAATTAGGATGTGGATATCCTGGAAGAGGGCATGATTCTGTTCACCATGTATGTTGCAGATATCTTCTGTGACTTGTCTGTGTCTACTCAATTAATGGTAACTTTTGATTGAAAAACACTTCTATTTTTAATTTTGTCCAATATGTCAAACTTTTCCTTTATGCCTAGTGCTTTTTGTGCACTGTCTAAGAAATCTGTGCCTACCCTCAAGTCATACAGATATTCCCCTGGGGTTTTCATCTTAAATCTTATTGTTTTACCTTTTGTATAACTATGGTCTGCTCTGAATATATTTTTATTTAATGTGTGAAGTTGAGGAGGCCGAGGTTCATTTATTTCTATATAGATATCCAATTGCGCAAGCAACTAGTCATTTACTGAAAGCAGTGTCCTTTCTCTACAGCTTTGCAGTCCCATCTTTGTTGTAAATCAGGTATCTGTATATGTGTGAGTGTGTTTCTGAGCTCTCCTACTGGTATCCAAAGAATTTTCTGTGATAATGGAAATTTCTATATCTGTCCTTCTAATATGGTATCCGTGTGTCTACTGAGCATTTGATATGTGGCAGTATGACTGAGGAACTAAATTGTTAATGTTACTTAGTTTTAATTTAGATAGCCCCTGGCTAGTAGTTATCATATTGGACAGTGTAGCATATTACTCCATTGATTTATTTGTGCCATAGATCCTTCTATCAATACCATACTCTTTTAATGACTATATCTTTATAATTAGTCTTTACATTTTTTCTTCTCCATCAAGATTGTGTTAACCAGTTTAGGCCTTTTGCTTTTCATGTACACTTTAGAATTCGCTTGTTAATTTTCTCAAAGACCCTGCTATGATTTTAATAAGAATTATATTGAATCTATAGACCAAATTGGACAACGTGGACGTTGTTAGACTTCTGAGACTTCCAATTCACGAACATGTTAGGGCTTCTTTATTCTCTCAACAACATTTTATAGTTTGTGTGTGTGTGTAAAGGTCTTGCTTATTTTTTGTTATAAAGTTATTCCTCATAAAATTATTTTAAGTCTTTTGGTATTGTAGATGGTATTGTTTTAAGTTATTATTTCCTAGAGATCTTTTCTAGAGTGGAGACTCCATATTCTTACCACATAAGGATAAGAAGGTTGGGGAGGCCTCAGGGATTTTTTGCAGGATTAATCTCATCTTCCCTCAGCTCATAAACCTAAAGTCTGCAGTTCTTAATGTCCTTAAGGTCAGCGAGGAAGAAGGCCCCATCCCTGCAGAAGCAGGAATTAGAGTTCACCCAGGATGACAACTGTTAATGAAGACATGGAGGCTCAGGAAGAGAAATCTCAGCTGTCTGTACCTTCAACTTCTATATCCCCAACTGCTACTACCTCAGCTTACCAGTTAGTGTCCGAGATACCTACTGAGGACAGCCAGAAGTTTGACCTTCTGTCAGCACACGTTTGGTCTGATGAAGATAATGAAGACATACTGGAGACCCCAAACAAAGATGAGCCAAAGGATGAAGCCCCTCATGAACGACCAATCTGGGCCAATAAAACTGAGTATCTCCTGGCCCAGGTGGGCTTCTCTGTGGGGCTGAGCACCATCTGGCGCTTTCCTTATCTGTGTTTTCACAATGGAGGTGGTAAGCCTGGGGACCAGAAATCATGGACCCACAAGGGGGTGAGGAGCCAGAGACCTGTCCTGGCTACTCTGGGGTCTCTGAGATATGTAGGGGCTGAGGATTTGGGAAACTGGCCTAGGCAGGGGCCAGGTACCTGAACCCCTAGAACCTTGGGAGGGTGGGAGCAGGATATCTGAATACTTAGTTTCACAAGAATGGTGAAGCTAGAGGCCTGGGTCAAGGCAAGAGAGACTAAGTATCTTGGTCTTCCAGGAATTGGGGGCAAGACACCTGGGACTGTGAGGGATATGGAAGCAGTTGACTCTTGATGCCTGTGGCCCTGAGGGAGGTCACTGGTGGGGAACATGTCTTCCTGGCCCTATGAAGAAGTCCAGGCCAGATGGCTGGTCCTAAGAGCTCCTCCTTGAATCCCCTGCACAGGCAGTTTTATCATCATCTACATCCTGATGCTGTTCTTGGTTGGGATTCCGCTCCTCTTCCTGGAGATGGCAGCTGGTCAGAGGATGCGTCAGGGCAGCATTGGTGTGTGGAAGGTCATCAGCCCCTGGATTGGTGGTGTAGGGTATACAAGCTTCATGGTGAGGAGCTCTGGGCTGCCCAGGCCTACCCTTTACACCCCATCCCCATCCTAACCCTCATCCTGGAATGGGTCCCATGACTTCGCTTCCAAGGGTGAAGTCTATCCGGTTCCCCAGCTCTCCCTCCGGCTAGCCTACCTTTTTCCCATCTCCAGAACTCTTCATGGTCCCTAGGTGTGCGTCATCGTGGGCTTGTACTACAGTGTGCTCATGGCGTGGAATCTCTTCTATTTGGTTCAGTCTTTCCAGTCTCCACTACCTTGGTTATTGTGCCCCCTATCAAAGAATTCCAGTATTGGTGAGAAGTGAGGGAAGAAAAGGGCAACTGGGAGGGCTGAGAGGACAGAGGAATGACGCAGGAAGAGGATCCTTGGGAGAATACGATGAAATGGGACTGGAAGGAGTGGGTGGATGTGAAGAAGGGGGAGGCACACCTGCTCTTGCAGTTTCCTCCATGGCCAGTTCACCACAGATTCTGAATGTGCACGGACCAGCCCCACCACATACTTCTGGTACCGGAAGGTATTGAAGGCCACAGATGAAATTGAGATAGATGGGAAACCAGTCATACATTTGAGTGCTTCTGTCCTTGTGATCTGGTTAATCATCTGCATCTCCATGATCAAAGGGCCAAAGTCCACTGGGAAGGTGAGCTACCCTCTGACTTACTAATGCAGTGGACTTCCTTCTATCTGAGATCCCCTAATATTCTCCTAACTTGATGCCTATACGTCTCCAACTTCTCATTCCCTCTAATCTAACGTCCCTCTGATTCCCAATAGCCTTTGATCTTAGTCTACAGACTTCTGCCTCTGCTGAACTTTTCTTTGTGAATCATACTTCCTACTCAGATGCTGTATATCTCAGTACTCCTTCCCTACATCATCCTTTTCTCTCTTCTTACCCGGAGTCTCACGATGAAAGGCGCATATTTTGGCCTCAAGAATTTGTTGGCTACCAAGGTAAGGCATCACCCACCCTTTAAGTCTCTTATCCAAATAGTAGGGTTAATAGTCTGATAGAGACCCTCCTAGCTCCCTCTTTCACTCCCTTCTCATCTTCTGTCTCCATCATGGCTTGTCTCTCCCCTCTTACAGGGTACTATCCCCATTTACAGGGTACTTTTCCTTCTCAGGTTCCAGCCCTGTATTCTGTGGAAGTGTGGCGCCGAACAGGAAACCAGCTCTTTTTGTCCTTGGGCCCCGGCTTTGGCAGCTTCACAGCAATCAGCTCGTATATCCCTCGGTCCAATAACTGTGTCATCGATGCCTATGCTGTGGCTTTTCTCAACTTGTTTGCCTCACTGACTACCACAGTGTTTGTATTTGCTGTAATGGGCCACTTGGCCACAAAAAACAACGAAAAATGTTACTTGATGTGAGCCCAATCTTTCATATGGAGATCATCACAAAAACCCAAGTCTTAGAAATAGCCCACACAACTCCAGTCTAGGCTCCCATCACTCAAGGAAGTTGGCTGTCAATATGGGGTCCTCAGATTGGAGCCTCCTACACCTTAGAAACACCTGAATCCTACCACCTCTGTCTCTTTCAGAGATGCTTTTCTAAACTAGGAAATTTCCAAAATTGGAAGTTTTCAAAAGTGTGTTCACCCCATTCTTAACTGGAGGCTGCCATGGACAAATTAGAGGATACTTTCAGCTGAACCATTAGACAAAAAAGGGCCTGCTGCACCAGGGTCCCCATAGCCTGTTCCCCATTTTCTTCTCCTATAACGTTCATTCCAAAAATGCTCGTCAGACGTTTATAAAAACATCTCCTATCTACCAGCCCCTGTGTTGAGCTCTGGCAGCACAGCCAATGGTAAACTAGACTACCATTCCTGACCTCAAGAAAATGAGGAAGCAAATAGTAAACAGATAATCACAAACTAGATGAGGACTAGTAGTAGGGATGATGAGTGGATACAGAGGAGGAGCTACTAACGGAGCAGTCAGAGAAGGTTTACCTGTAGAGGCAATCCTGGGCTGAGTTTGTTTCCTAATAAGTAATCACTAGGAGTGTTCTTTCAAGTGTTTCCAATTCAAGACCCGTATATAAAAACATGCCATTAAAAAAAAAATTGGCCTATACCATACTACTTTTCTGCAGTTTGTTGATTTGTCCTCATAAGAGATCATGAATAGATTTCCATGGCAGTAAATAGTGCAGTGAGCTGAGTAAGGATTTGTAGGAATTTGCCAAGTGGAGAATGTTTAGGGGGTAGAATTGGGGTAGACTAAGTGCGGATAGATAGAGTAGGATAGTTCTAAGCAGAGAGAACATCAGGGACCAAAGGTACTAAGACAATTGAGAGAGCTCTGCAAGTTGAAAAAGGCTTAATAATTGAGGACAGCTGAAGTATAGAAGGTTGAGAGAGTTGTGAGTAAAGAAGTTGAAGAGGCCAGCAGGTCAAGAAAGCTGAGAAGCCATAACATTATCCTGAGATTGTCTAGTAGGAGGTAAAAATCTGAAAACCCTCAATGGTACTGTAGGAAAGACCCCTCCAGGAGTCTGCCTAAGTCAGAAATTCTCTGGCCTCACACAAACATTTCTGTGATTATGAAAATAGGTGTCATGCAGGATCCTGGATACCTAGGATTCAGTACAAGCCCTACTTTAATCAAATCAAAAACTTTAGGCTAGTAATTTCCCTTTTCATCTAGAGGCTGGGGGAGGAGGTTATTATCAAAGGCCAAATGGTTCTATATAATTCTGTTCCTGTCCCCAGGAATGCTAAAAAAGTGATGGATCTGGTCATTGCCCAAGTCCTGCCGCCTGAGGCCCACCCTCCAGACAGTCTGAACCATGATCCAAGCTCCATCTACCCCAAGTGGCTCAACAACCTCCCTGAACACATCAAAAACAGAATCCTACCCAACCTGATCGATTGCGACTTATCTAAGGAATTGAATAAGGTAGGTAGGGGGTTGGGGATAGGGCTGTAGAGTTCTCCTCAAAGCCCCCAGAGCACCAGAAACTTCCACATTGCTTAGGTGTCTGTACAATTCAGAAAGGCAATTCTCAGAAGCATCTTGGACAACCAAGACCAAGATTCATAGTATCCTTTTGTGATAAGGCAGTTGTAGCCTTTGTAGCACAAAGCACTAGAATTCATATAAGCTTCTTTACCCCAACCCCAAAGAGTTGCTAGAGGAGGAAATCGTCATGCCTCAAGGCCAGATGAGTATAATAATATCCACGATCAGGGCTACAGATAGTTTCTAGAGGAGAGGATGGAAACAGAGTTAGGGCTCCCCCGACCGAGCTCAGAGCCCTCACTGTTCTTTCCTTCATTCACAGGTTATGATCGGTCCAGGTGTGGTCATTGTGATATTTAGTGACATTGTCTCTTTGTTTTCTGGACCCACCTTCTGGTCCATCATTACCTTCCTGTTGCTGGTGAACCTGGGGCTGAGCACTGTGATAGGAATCATACAAGGCATCGTCACCCCTCTCCAGGATACGTTCTCTTCCCTCAGGGAGCATTCAAAGCTGCTCACAGGTACTCTGACCTATGACTCTACTCCCACCTATGGCCATCATTTAGTTTAACCTCAGTGGGACTTATACAGCACAGGTTCGATACTGACCTTGATTTATATCTGATGTTTCTCTCCAGTGGGTGTCTGTGTGCCTATGTTCCTGGGTAGCCTCCTTTTTGTGAGGCCCTCAGGCAGCTACTATGTGAACCTACTGGATGACTACTGGGTGTCTCTGCCCCTTTTCTTCATCGTCATCTTGGAAACCATCGCCTTGGCCTGGATCTTTGGGGCCAGGAGGTGATGTCCCAATCCAGGAATTTCCTGCCACACAGCTAAGAGTCCCTTTTGCTCTCACTGCCAGGCTCTTATCCCAGGGCATATGGAGAGATCCCAGGAGGGTGGGAAAAAAGAAGAGCATGCTGGTTCCAGGGGAATATCAATATAAAGTGGGAAAGTGGCGAGCAGTCTATATCAAGTCCTAGGGGCTCCTGAGCTCTTTTTTCAACCAGGGTAGTGTGGACATCTGAAATGTATAATCCCTCGCTTCTGAAAGCTTGTTCTGTGGACCAGTGGCATTGGCACCACCTGGAAGCTTATCAGAAATGCAGACCCTCCAGCTCCACCCCAGACCTTTGGATCTGTATCTGTATTTTAACAGGAACCCCAAGGGATTCACACTACCATTGGAGAAGCCCCGTGTAATCCAAGGCTGGCAGTGTTTATAGGTGATAGTGACTCTTGGCATCAGTTTGTTCATTCATGCAACCAGTCACTCTCAAATATTTCTTAGAGCCTCCTATGTGCCAGGCAGGCCTTGTGGTGAGTACTGGGGGATACTGAGATCAATTAAATATAGTTTCTGCTCTCAGAGTCCAAGGAGAAAGACATATCCTTGAGCAGGATGGAGGCAACTGAGGGCACTCTAGAAACACAGATTCTTATCTAAAGAAGATTGAAGAGTCAGTCAAGGAGAGGATGCATGAATAGAATATAGAAAGATGAAGGAGAAGTTTGTCAAGGGAGAGAAAGAGAGAAGGGTGTCCTAGGCAGAAAGAACTTGAATTGTATGTATTGGGATTAAGAAGGTGCACCAAAGAAAGCTGGATATGTGGGCTTAAAGAATCTACTTTCAGGAAGTTGGGCTTTTATCCTGAAGGGTGATGGAGGAGAGAGATTTAAAAGAAAAACCCTGGGGCTGGGACAGAAACCAGACTGAAAGTGGATGAATTAGCGGCAAGAAGACTGGTTGTGGAGGAGTGAATAGAAAGGTTTAAGAAATGTTAAGGGTTTTCTCCCAGGTTAGGTTTGGACTGACCCCCACACCAAGGCTGGGTAAGGCTTGAATGGGCCTCCCAAAGTCTTGTGGCCCTTCCTCCTAGGTTCCTGACAGACCTGAGTATCATGATGGGCCGCCCCATCTCCCCCATCTATCGTTGGCTGTGGTGTTTTCTGTCTCCACTTGTGCTGCTAGTCCTGTTTTTAAGCACCCTGATTCACCTCTCTGTGAAGGAGATCACCTACTTGGCCTGGGACTCAAAAATTGTGAGCCTCCCCCCCCCCCCCCAGACCCCCCTAAGGTATGGACATGAGACTTTTCAGTCCACTTTTTTCCTCCCCACTCCCACTCCTAAATCCACTCTTACAACTAGGACATACTCTTCTGATTCCCTGGGGATTCCGTCATTTAGTCTGGTGCCTTGGTTTGGCTCCTATCCCTACCCTCTTCAGCCTTCCACTTTAGAGAACCTGGGCATTCTAAACCTTCTTCCCTTTTCTCCATAGTCACATGAGGTGACCCGAATTTATCCATCATGGGCTAAAGCCTTGCTTATATTCTTCGTCATCATCACCGTCCTGCCTGTCCCTGTCTACTTCTTTTACACCGTCCTCATTCGGGTGGCTTCTCCTGTCTCCATGAGCCACAGTACGGCCATAATAACCTTCCAACCTGAAGCTAAGGGGAACTCACCGAAGATTGGTCCACGGCTTCAGTTGAGGCAAAAAAGGCAAAAGATTATTAAAATGGATAAACCAAAAACAGAGGGAAAACTTTCTGTCCTGTGAATAAATCCTATTGGAAATAAAGACTTGGTTCATTTGGCACAACATCACTCCTTTACCAAGGTGGAACTGTCTGGTTGGCAACTTGTATTAGAAGAGGCAAATGCAGAAACTGCTAATGTAACTGGACCCAAATACCAGTTTTCCTGGACTGGCAAAGTTTTTCTGGCCTGATAGGGATTAACATAGCAGTCATTCCCTGTATTTCCCACACTTTCCCTCACCAGACCTAGAATAATGGTGTTCTAGCCTTCTGGTATTTGGTTAATGGTAAATGCTGATATTACTTCTCCTACGCTACTTTCCTCTTGGAATTGGTCTGCATAAGGTCTGGTCCCTATGAAATCAGAGGAAAAATAATCCTGGTAAATTAATCAGTTCAGTGAAACTTTATTTTTATCATAAAGAAAATCCCAGTTTCCCGTATTGCCTCCCATTGACTGTTAAATTCAAATGCTAGAACCCCAGGTCCTCTCTTCCTGGTTCTTCCTATAAGTATACTAGACCAAATAGAGTAGAGTCACTGATTATGGCAAAGTAGTTAACTATCTGCTAATTGGTGAACTTGTCAGTATCTCTTAAATACCAAGGGGCTTAAAACTTTACAACATCGTATTTTCTACTAAGGTGGGAGTTTGGAAGAAGGATATTTGGCAGGGAATGAGGGGGACAGTAGAGGCTGACTGCAGAAACTGAAGAAAACCCAAGGAGGACTCATTTTGGGCAACGTGACAAAAAAATAAGACAAAACATGCTTTATTACAAGACACCTAAATGTAGCATAAAATATATCAACCATCCTCTTCAAGTGTGTAAATGAGCTTAGAATAAATTAGAAGAAATCTTTAAGAGGCCAAAAATTAATTCTAAACTTGAATTAAGATAGGTAAGGTAGTAAAGCTAGTAATCACTTTGGGGGAATTGCCACTGTCTGGTAAGTTAGGGATTTTGATTTCAAAGGCTAGGTGTAGACAAAGCCTTGGTTCCATGAAAGAAAAAGAAACCCCTGTACATAGAAAGCTTAAGGGCTGTGCTCTCTGTGAAAGAGTTAAATAACAATAAAATGTATATGTCTCTTGCTGTCTTTGATAGGAGAGAAACAGTTTATTTTTTGAGAATTTGTAACTCTTACGTGCAATTTTGGTTCAAATTCACACAACTGGCATAATCTGAAAAATCCAAGTTTGGATGAGCATAAAAGGTGTCTGGTGGATAGCACCTTGCCCCAGCACCTGTCATAAGTATGTATAAATAATCTTGGGGAAACACAACTTCTACCAGGCTTCATAGGATTCCCACCAATAAACTACCAATGAACATGAGATAACAAAAAGAAATCACAAAATACGCAAGGAAATGAGGCACCCTAAAGGGAGGATTAGCAGCATCAACAATGAGCAGAATCAGACCTGCAAAAACCTTATATATCAGAATTATCAAGTATATAATATAGAATAAATGTGCTTAATATGTTTAAAGACATAAAGAAAGAGTTGAAATTAAGAACAAAGAGCAAGAGATTCTCAGAAATGATCAGGGTATTTCAAAAAGGATCAAAAAGAACTTTTAGAAATGAAAAAATCATTTGGATTTAAGACATCAATGGGTAGGTTAAACAACAAATTAGAAAACTAAGAAGAGAGACAAATCTAAAGAGAACATAGTGATGTAGCACAGAGAAACTATGGCATTAAAAATATGAGTTTAAACCTAAGTGTCCATTGGCAGATGAATGGATAAAGATGTGGTGGTGCTGCTGCTGCTAAGTCGCTTCAGTCGTGTCCGACTCTGCGCGACCCCATAGACAGCAGCCCACCAGGCTCCTCCGTCCCTGGGATTCTCCAGGCAAGAACACTGGAGTGGGTTGCCATTTCCTTCTCCATTGCATGAAAGTGAAAAGTGAAAGTGAAGTCGCTCAGTCATGTCCAACTCTTCGAGACCCCATGGACTGCAGCCTACCAGCCTCCTCCGTCCATGGGATTTTCCAGGCAAGAGTACTGGAGTGGGGTGCCATTGCCTTCTCCAAAAGATGTGGTACATATATACAATTGAATATTACTCAGTCGTAAGAAGGAATGGAATTGGGTCATTTGTAGAGATGTGGATGAACCTAGAGTCTGCCATACACAATGAAGTAAGTCAGAAAGAGAAAAACAAATATCCTACATTAATACACATATGTGGAATCCAGAAAAATGGTACAGATAAACCCAGTTCCAGGGCAGGAATAGAGATGCAGACAGAGAACGGACATGTGGACACAGGGCAGGGGAAGGTGGGATGAACTGGAGGACTGGGTTTGACATCAATACACTGCTGTGTGTAACATAGATAGCTAATGGAAACCTGTGGTATAGCACGGGGAGCTGCTCAGCTTGATGCTCTGTGGTGCCCTGGATGGGTGGGACTGGGTGTGTGGGGAGATTCCGAGAGGGAGGGGATATATGTATGCATAAAACTGATACATATAGCTGATTTATGTCATCGTGCAGCAGAAACAGGAGAAGGCAATGGCAACCCACTCCAGTACTCTTGCCTGGAAAATCCCGTGGACGGAGGAGCCTGGTAGGCTGCAGTCCACAGGGTCGCACAGAGTCAGACACGACTGAAGTGACTTAGCAGTAGCAGCAGCAGAAACACAACATTGTAAAGCAATTATACTCCAATAAAAAAAAATATGAGTTTAAGAGACATGGAGGATAGTGGGACAAAGTTCAACACACCTCTAATAAGAATTCCAAAAAGAGATCTTTGAAAGACTACGGGAGAGACAATATACAAAGACAAATAAAAAGATGACCATATTCCCCAAATCAAGGAAAGACTCAAATCTTTGGACTGAGGAAATATAACAAATTGAAAAGATTAAACAAAAGGAAACCGCAGTATCCCCAAAATAAAGAGCAACCAGGCAGAAAAGATATTACCTACAAAGTATCAACAGAAACAATAAAAATCTATTATTAGGACTGGAAAAGAGTTTTATTTGAGCCAAACTGAGAGCTGCAGCCCTGGAAATACAGAGTCAAGAAGCACTTGAATTGTATTCTGCTAGACTACAAGATGGAAGTGGCTTATAAAGGCAAAAACTGCAAAATTATATGTTTTTTAAATCAAGATTATAATCAGAGGCTGCAAGAAATAAAGATGCTTATTAAGCAAGGATTGGTTGGGGTCCAAAATGGTTGCCTAGTTTTACGGGAAGACCTTGAGATCTCAGGTTGCAGCTGACAGCTGCTAGCAGACACTGTTTTGAGAATGGCTGGTGGAGTCTTTGAGTCTGATACAGTCCAGAAAATTCAAGTTCTCAGTGATGGAGGAACCTGTCTGAAACCATACCCACAATGGCCATCCAGCTCCAATTTGGATGCCTGAACTGCAATTACTCCACTTTTACTTTTTAAAATGCATTATTTTTTTTAATGGTTAAAGCAGATGTACAATGACTCAAAGGACATGAGTTTGATCAAGCTTCGGGAGTTGCTGATGGACAGGGAAGCCTGGCATGCTGCAGTTCATAGAATGGCAAAGAGTCGGACACGACTGAGCGACTGAACTGAACTGAACTGAGCCATATATGTTTGATAGGCCACAGGCGGGCTGTTTTGGTTATCATAAAGCTTAAGTTACATCATGTATAAGTTAGAATGACTTTCATATACCTCAATATGTGAAAATTTCTTCCATCAAAAGGAATGACAGGGCTTCCCTGTTGGTACAGTGGATAGGAATCCGCCTGCCAATTCAGGGGACACAGGTTTGATCCCTGCTCCAGGAAGAAGCCACCACAAGAAGCCCTCGCAATGCAGCGAAAGAGTAGCCCTGCTCTCGGGAACTGGAGAAGGCCCTCCTGCAGCAGCAAAGATGCAACGCAGCCAAAAATAAATAAATAAAATGTACAAAAAGGAATGACAGTCCACAGCTGGTTTCTTATCAACTACAAGAGAATCCAGGGTACAGCAGAAGAGTATCTGCCAAGAAGTGAAAGTAACTGTCAACTTAAAAACGTAAATCTAGCAAAAACAATTTCTCCAGAACAAAGCAAAATAGAGATTTTTCAAGGAAGCGCAACAGTTTTCCACCCACAAATCTTTGGTAAAGAACATACTTCAAGGAGGACTTCCCTGGTGGTCCAGTGGTTAAGAATCCACCTGCCAGTGCATGGGACACAGGTTTGATCTCTGATCCAAGAAGATTCCACATGCTGTGGAGCAACTAAGCCTGCGCATTGTAACTACTGAAGCCCAAGGGCCATAGAGCTCATGCTCCACAACAAGAGAAGCCACTGCAATGAGAAGCCTGTGCACTACAACTGGAGAGTAGCCCTCAAACATGGTAATGAAGACCCAGTGCAGCAAAAAAACTAATAATTTTTTTAATTAAAAAAATTTTTTTTAATTTTAAAAAACAATATATCTCAAGAAGTAGTAAAATGATCCCAGAAGGCAGCTCTGAGACCTGAGACAGAAGAAATGCTGAGCCAAGAAAATGATGATAATGTGGGTAAATGTAAACATACATATTAACTCTTATAAAGCAATAATAGCAATAGTTAATTTGTAAGGTTAAAAAACTGACAAATAGCTAAAATACTGGGCAGCTATATATAATACATAGCTAGAGATGGAGAATGATAAACTCGGCAGAATGATAAACACTGATCTTTAGACTTTGATAAAAATGCATGTTAAAATTTCAAGGATAACTACTAAAAAAGGAACAATTTATAATTTCTATATTAGCTAAGGTAAATAATGATAGCCTCTCTAACAGATCAAACAAAATCTCAGTGACTTCCAACAATCAAATTTTAGTTCCTGCTTACATCAGAATACAATACACTATAGCCTGGAATGGGGGTGGTGCTCTTTCTTTCATCTTAGAGCTCTTCCCTCCTCTAGGTTCTGGAGTTCTTTCCAGTGAGCTGGTGCATGTGGAAAGAGAGTGAGTTTTATGGGCCAGATCTGAAAGTGAAGCATGTCACTTTTGTTCACACTCTATTCACCAGAACAAGAAGGCTGCAAGAACCGGGGAACACTGCTATTAGAAAACACTAGTAGCTGCTGCTGCATTCACACACCAGCAGCGGGGGTGGGAATCAGTCCGAAAGAATGCAAAACAAAATCTCAAAAGTTAATAAAGAAAACATGGGATGAGCAGAAGATAAAATATTAGAAATAAATCCACACATACTAGTAATTGCAATTATTTACACATGGACTAGTAAAAAGGCAAATATTGAAGACTGAATTGTTTTAAATCCAGCTCACTGCTATTTATGTGTTGTTGTTCAGTCACTCAGTCGTGTCTGACCCTTTGCGACCCCATGGACTGCAGCATGCCAGATTCCATGTTCTTCACTATCTCCTGGAGTTTGCTCAAACTCAGGTCCATTGAGTCAATGATGCCATCCAACCATGTCATCCTCTGTCACCCTCTTCTCCTCTTACCTTCAATCTTTCCCAACATCAGAGTCTTTTCCAATGAGTCAGCTCTTCCCATCAGGTGGCCAAAGTATTGGAGCTTCAGTTTCAGCATGAGGCCTTCCAATGAGTATTCAGGGTTGATTTCCTTTAGGACTGACTGGTTTGATCTCCTTGCTGTCCAAGTGATTCTCAAGAATCTCCAACATCACAGTTCAGTTCTTCAGCGCTCAGCCTTCTTTATCGTCCAGCTTTCACTTCCATACATGACCACTGGAAAAACCATAGCTTTAAATAGATAGACCTTTGTCAGCAAAGTAATGTCTCCGCTTTTTAATATGCTGTCTAGGTTGGTCATAGCTTTTCTTCCAAGAGCAAGCGTCTTTTAATTTCATGGCTGCAGTCACCATCTGCAGTGATTTTGGAGCCCAAAAAAGTAGTCTCTCACTGTTTTCATTGTTTCCCCACCTATTTGCCATGAAGTGAGGAGACCAGATGCCATGATCTTCTTTGTAGTGGGAATTTCCAATAATGTACTTTCACAGCCTTGAGAAATTTCACAGAAGTAGCACCTGGGAAAACAGTATATATTAAGAAACTATGTTAATGATTATCTTTCACATGTTTCTTAAGAATAATCACCTTGTTACAAACCCCAAGGCCAGACCCAGAATGGAGTATGACTGGGATCATGAAAGCAAGGACCTTGGAACACCGGGTCAGCGCCAGGCATTTATGCTGCCTACGCACTTGCTAGTTCCTGAGACTAGCCCAGAAGGGAACAGTCTAGGGTAAACACAAGGAAATCTGGACTATGTCAGCGTAGTCCATGACATTTAGGAGTACGTGATTAACACAGCACGAGTCTTGAAAAAAAAAAGTCTGAGAAAGTCTTGTAGTCTGCAATTAGGAATAAAATTGGACTCAGAGTGGACTCTGCACCTCAGTCCAACAGAGGTTGCTGGTCTCTGGACCTATTGCAACAGATTTTGTGTTCTGTCTTCATTCTCGTTGCTCGTTCCTGGACCATTTCGGGCAACACTTAGTTTTTTGAAAGTTGATTTTTAAGGCAACTTTTTCACTCTCCTCTTTCACTTTCATCAAAAGGCTCTTTAGTTCTTCTTCGCTTTCTGCCATAAGGGTGGTGTCATCTGCATATCTGAGGTTATTGATATTTCTCCTGGCAATCTTGATTCCAGCTTGTGCTTCATCCAGTCCGGCATTTCTCATGATGTACTCTGCATACAAGTTAAATAAGCAGGGTGACTTACTCCTTTCCTGATTTGGAGCCAGTCTGTTGTCCAATGTCCAGTTCTAACTGTTGCTTCCTGACCTGCATACAGAGTTCTCAGGAGGCAGGTCAGGTGGTCTGGTATTCCCACCTCTTTAAGAATTTTCCACAGTTTGTTGTGGTCCACACAGTCAAAAGCTTTGGCATAGTCAATAAAGCAGAAATAGATGATTTTCTGGAACTCTCTTGCTTTTTTGATGATCCAACAGATGTTGGATCCAGCAATTTGATCTCTGGTTCCTCTGCCTTTTCTAAGTCCAGCTTGAACATTTGGAAGTTCATGGTTCATGTACTGTTAAAGCCTGGCTTGTAGAATTTTGAGCATTACTTTTCTAGCATGTAAGATGAGTGCAATTGTGCGGTAGTTTGAACATTCTTTAGCATTGCCTTTCTTTGGGATTGGAATGAAAACTGACCTTTTCCAGTCCTGTGGCCACTGCTGAGTTTTCCAAATTTGCTGGCATATTGAGTGCAGCACTTTAACAGCAGCGTCTTCTAGGATTTGACATGGCTCAACTGGAATTCCGTCACCTCCATTAGCTTTGTTTGTAGTGATGCCTCCTAAGTCCCACTTGACTTTGCACTCCAAGATATCTGGCTCTAGTCCAGTGATCACCCCATCATGGTTATCTGGGTCATTAAGATCTTTTTTGTACGGTTCTTCTATGTATTCTTGCCACCTCTTCTTAATCTCTTCTGCTTCTGTCAGGTCCATACCATTTCTGTCCTTTATTGAGCCCATCTTTGCATGAAGTATTCCCTTGGTATCTCTAATTTTCTTGAAGAGATCTCTAGTCTTTCCCATTCTATTGTTTTCCTCTATTTCTTTGCAGTGTTCACTTAGGAAGGCTTTCTTATCTCTCCTTGCTATTCTTTGGAACTCCGCATTCAAATGGGCATATCTTTCCTTTTCTCCTTTGCCTTTCGCTTCTCTTCTTTTCTCAGGTATTTGTAATACCTCCTCAGGCAACCATTTTGCCTTTTTGCATTTCTTTTTCTTGGAGATGGTCTTGATCACTGTCTCCTGAACAGTCTCACAAACCTCTGTCCATAGTTCTTTGGGCACTCGGTCTATCAGATCTAATCCCTTGAATTTGTTACTTCCACTGTATAATCATAAGGGATTTGATTTAGGTCATACCTGAATGGTCTAGTAGTTTTCCCTACTTTCTTCAATTTAAGCCTGAATTTGGCAATAAGGAGTTAACGATCTGAGCCACAGTCAGCTCCAGGTCTTGTTTTTGCTGACTGTATAGAGCTTCTCCATCTTTGGCTGCAAAGAATATAATCAATCTGATTTCGGTGTTGACCATCTGGTGATGTCCATATGTAGAGTCTTCTCTTGTGTTGTGGAAGAGGGTGTTTGCTGTGCACCAGTGCATTCTCTTGGCAAATTCTGTTAGCCTTTGACCTGCTTCATTTTATACTCCAAGGCCAAATTTGCCTGTTACTCCAGGTATCTCTTGACTTTCTACTTTTGCATTCTAGTCCCCTGTGATGAAAACGACATCTTTTTTAGGTGTTAGTTCTAGAAGGTCTTGTAGGTCTTCACAGAACCAGTCAGCTTCAGCTTCTTCAGCATTACTGGTTGGGGCATAGACTTGGATTACTGTGATATTGAATGGTTTGCCTTGGAAATGAACAGAGATCATTCTGTCATTTTTGAGACTACAGCCAAGTACTGCATTTTGGACTTTTTTGTTGACTATGATTTTTGCTCCATTTATTCTAAGGGATTCTTGCTCACAGTAGTAGATACACCCATTCCAGTCCATTTTAGTTCACTGATTCCTAAAATGTCGATGTTCAATCTTGTCATCTCCTGTTTGACCACTTCCAATTTACCTTGTAGAGACATGACTTTGCTAACAAAGGTCCATCTAGTCAAGGCTACAGTTTTTCCTGTAGTCATGTATGGATGTGAAAGTTGGACTATATAGAAAGCTGAGTGCCGAAGAATTGATGCTTTTGAACTGTGGTGTTGGAGAAGATTCTTGAGAGCCCCTTGGACTACAAGGAGATCCAACCAGTCCATCCTAAAGGAAATCAGTCCTGAATATTCATTCAAAGGACTGATGCTGAAGCTGAAACTCCAATACTTTGGCCACCTGATTCAAAGAACTGACTCATTTGAAAAGACCCTGATGCTGAGAAAGATTGAAGGCGGGAGGAGAAGGGGACGACAGAGGATGACATGGTTGGATGGCATCACCGACTCAATGGACATGAGTTTGAGTAAGCTCTGGGAGTTGGTGATGGACACATAAGCCTGGCGTGCTGCAGTTCATGGGGTTGCAAAGAGTTGGACATGACTGAACGACTGAACTGAACTGAATTTACCTTGATTCATGAACCTAACATTCCAGGTTCCTACACAATACTGTTCTTTACAGCATCGAACTTCCATCACCAGTCACATCCACAACTGGGGATTGTTTTCGCTTTGGTGCCATCTCTTCATTCTTTCTGGAGTTATTTCTCCACTCTTCTCCAGTAGCATATTGGGCGCCTACCGACCCAGGGAGTTCATCTTTCAGTGTCATATCTTTTTGCCTTTTCATACTATTCATGGGGTTCTCAAGGCAAGAATACTGAAGTGGTTTGCCATTCCCTTCCCCAGTGGACCGAGTTTTGTCAGAACTCCATCATGACCCATCCACCTTGGGTGGCCCTACACAGCATAGCTCATAGTTTCATTGAGTAAGACAAGGCTGTGGTCCATGTGAACAGTTTGATTAGTTTTCTGTGACTGTGGTTTTTATTCTGTCTGCCCTCTGATGAGGATAAGAAGCGTATGGAAGCTTCCTGATAGGAGAGACTGACTGATGGGTCTTGTTCTGATGGGTGGGGCCATGCTCAGTAAATCTTTAATCCAATTTTCTGTGGATGGTCAGGGCTGTGTTCCCCCCCTGTTGTTTGACCTGAGACCAAACTATGGTGGAGATAATGAAGATAATGGTGACTCCGAGGAAATACACAAATGCTTGCACCTTGTTAATTGCACCTTGTGATTTCATGGTTGCAGTCACCGTCCACAGTGATTTTGAAACCCAAGAAAATATAATCTGTCACTGCCTCTACTTTTTCCTCTTCTATTTGCCAGGAAGTGATGTGACCAGATGCCATAATCTTAGTTTTTTTAATGTTGAATTTTAAGCGTCCTCTTTCACCCTCATCAAGAGGCTGTTTAGTTCCTCTTCACTTTCTGCCATTAGAGTGGTATCATCTGCATAGCTAAGAAATATCTTGTTGATATTTCTCCTGGCACTCTTGATTCCAGGTTGTGGTTCATCCAACCTAGCATTTCGAATGATTTACTCTGCATATAAATTAAATAAACAGGATGACAATATACAGCCTTGATGTACTCCTTTCCCAATTTTGAACCAGTTTGTTTTTCCGTGTAAGGTTTTAACTGTTGCTTCTTGACTGGCATACAGGTTTCTCAGGAGACAGGTAAAGTGGTCTGGTATTCCCATCTCTTTAAGAATTTTCCAGTTTGTTGTGATTCACATAAGTCAAAGGATTTTGTGTAGTCAATGAAGCAGAAGTAGATATTTTTCTGGAATTTCCTTGCTTTCTCTATGATCCAACAAATGTTGGCAGTTTGATCTCTGGTTCCTCTGCCATTTTCTTCGTGGATCATACTTTGAGTTATATAGTTTAATTGACATTGGAACCATCTGTTTTTTTAAAAGTTAAACAAAACTCAGCACTGAACCCGTCTGGTCCCAATGCCTGCATCCATGGTAGATCTTTACTCATCTTCTAAATCATTTCTATTGATTCCTCCTACCCCCAAATTCTTGGATCATTTTTTAACAATTTAAACTTGCTAAATAATGTCAGTGTCCTCTAGGGTTTTAGATTTGTTGACCTAGAATTTCATATAGGATTCCCTTAAAATTCTAATTTTGGTGACGATGTTGCTTTTCTCATTCTTAATGTTCTATACTTTTATTTTTACTTTTTAAAAATCAGGCTCACAAAGCAGCATTTGGATTATTTAGATTTTTTTTTTTTACTTTTTTCACTTTCTGTTGTGTCAATTTCACATTTTATTTTATTATACTGTTTCTAGCTTGTTTGGGTGTTATTCTGATTTCTTAGGGGGACTATTAAGTTCTTTTTATGCTTCATCTTTAGTAATGAATTCACCTATTAAAACTCAGGGATGCAATACCACCAAACTACCATCTGCCTAGCAACAGGTGATCTCACTCCAGCCACAGCAAGGGATCCTCCTCAAAGAATAAACTTGGAGAGAAGATGCTCCAAGAAGGCGGGGATGATGGGGTGGAAGGAGTGGGAAGAACTGAACCATGCATCGCACCTAAGCGCGCACGTCCTCAGGTTTCAAAACTCTGGGAACCGTGGGGAACGCGGCTCCTTTCAGAGAGGTAAGTCCAAGACGTCCGCAGCGGTCTACGGACTGTGGGTCCGAAGCCTAGAAGAGTGAGTCCACAGGGGCTGGGATGGGGGTCTGAAGAGGGAAGGCACCGCAGATGCGAGCTCATCTTCAAGGTAAATTGCCTAACTCACCTTTCGGCTACAGCGAGATATTAAAATCTCCTCTGACCCCAGTGGCAATGGTTTGCACAGACCTTCATACGCTCGTCGCGTGCCCAGGCCGCCCCCACCCCCAAGCGCCCGCAGAAGCGACCGGTCTTGTCCAGATGCGCGTGTCAGTGGCGGGTAAAGGTGGTGGGTGGTCCCAGTTCCTGACCTCTCTGGGAGCCAGGCGTCTGTTACCCCTTCCTGCACCGCTCCGCCTCTGGACGCAGACCTCGGAACTTACCCTCTCATCTCCCTTTCTTCCCAGGAATTTAGGGGTCCAGGATGCCCTGACCCTGGGAGGGAAGGGTCAGCCCCCAAGCGGGATAGCAAAACGCCAGCGGTTAGAGCAGAAGTCTGGTGGCCCGTCCGCCGCGTCTCTGCTCCCCAGCTCGCCTCCCCTCTCCTCCCCCTTTCTCTCTCCTCAACCAGGCCTCGGATGGGCCTGCCCTGGAGACAACGACTCCCTCCAGCAGGTGATGGGGCTGAGGCCGGTAGGATTGTGTGATAGGCGCGGCCTTCACTAACTCTACACTCCTGGTACTCTCCCGTCTGAATCAAAGAGCAAACTGCAGGTGAGAAGCCTTGAAAGGGTGACAAAGGGGTGGCTGCTGTTGGAGGTAGGGTGGGGGCTGGGAGTCGGAGGGGGAAGCAGTGGGCTGTTCAGGAAGGGCCCTGGGTGCTAAACTAAACCAGGTGTGAAGCATACTCAGGAAGATTTAAGCAGACCATAGATTTGGTCAGGTTTATATAATGACTCCAGAATATTATGTCACCATCAAAAATCATATTTTAAAAGAATGCCTTATTACCTAGGCAAATACTCATTATTACTCATGATATAATGGAAATGTATATTATATATATCCAATAAATCTCCAATCTGTAAGAAATAACATATGTTCATAGAGTATATATTAATGTATATTTACATACTCTGTTTATGTTTGGGGCTTCCCAGCTGACTCAGTGGTAAAGAATCTGCCTGCAATGCAGGAGACCCTTGGGGTAGGTTTGATCCTTGGGTGGGGAAGATCCCCTGGAGAAGGGAATGGCAACCCACTCCAGTATTCTTGCTTGGAGAATTCCATGAACAGGGGAGCCTGGTGGTCTACAGTCCATGGGGTCCCAGAGTCGAACACAGACTGATTGACCAACACTTTCACTTTCATATGACATTTAACAGTATTATCCAATATACATGTTCTGTCATTGTATCTCATTTGTAATAAATAGACATATATGTATTAATAATTGTAGTTTTAAATTTTAATACTTTTAGTTTTAAAAATATTTATTTATTTATTTGGCTGCACCGGGTCTTATTTAAGGCACACGGGATCTTCAGTGTTCGTTTTAACCATGTCTGTTTATGAACAGATATACTAAATTCGAATAAGCTCACCTTTACCTATTGTTTTCCATATGGTTAGCCCTTTCTAAGTTCTGTTTAAGGAATCTTTCTTAACCTCCACATCATGAAGATATTCTCCCATATTAATTTCTTTAGAAGCTTCCTGGATTAATTTTTGTATGTTGTGAGATAATAGTCAAATTTTGTTTTTTCAGTATGAATATACATTTTCCCCATCATAATTACTTAATTCTGTCATTTCCATGATCTTCTGAGTTGACATGGAATACCTCTCCAGCTACTCAAAACTCTTACTTCTCTCAGTAATCATTTGTAGGTTTTGGTATAAAGGTCTTATCTTTCGTTAGATTAGTTCCTAAATCCTTGAAATATCTTCATGTTATTATAAACACTACCTTTAATTTTTTCATTACCTATCTATTTCTTGTTGGTATTAGAAATGCTATTAGTAGTATTCCATTAACTCTGTATTCAGCAACCTTGTTATTGCTCACTTATTAATCCAATTATGTACTTATGGATTCTTTTTTATTTTTCACATAAATAATGACACTTTTCCATCTCTTTCCAAACTTTATACTCTAAAAAATCTTATTCTACTTTCTAAGACCTCATATCAATTATCTATTGCCATCCAAATGCTGTTTAATACATCACTTCAGAATTCAGTGACTTAAAACAACAGGAACTTATTACTGGGTCTCATGAGTCATCAGGCTGGGGTCAGCTGATATGTGTGGGGCTACTGACTGATCTAAGCTAGCTTGAGCTGGGACCTCTGGAGTGATTCAGCTCCGGTTTATATGTCTCTGTTTCAGCCGATTAGTCTAGATGCGTCCTCGTGGTGATAGCAAAAGTGTAACAGAGCAAGCAGTAACAACAGAGGTTTTTGCAGCCTAGTCTCTGAGTCGGCACACCAGCCTAGATTCAGGTGATAGAAAAGTAGATTACAGCCTCTCTTAGCGAGAGGATCTTCAGAACATTGTGAAGGGAGCAGATAAAGGAAAAATTGAAGATTTGGGGGCATGGATGCTATTAACCTACCCAAATTTTAAATTCAGTTTGACTAGAAGGGATGGTAGTGGGCAGCTTGTCTTATTACTGATCTCCAAGGGAAGGCGTTCAAAATTTTATCACTAAGTTTGATGTTTGCTATAAGCTTTTCTGTAAATAATCTCTATGAAATTAAGAGTGTTCAATTTTAGTTGTGGTTCATGGGCTTAATTGCTCCGAGACATGTGGGATCTTAGTTCCCTGACCAAGGATAGAACCAACGTCCCCTGCGTTGGAAGGAGGATTCAAGGATCTTCATTTTTAGTCCTACTTTCCTGAGTTCTTTTTTAATGAATAGTTTTTGCATTTTATCAAAAATTTACACAAGTATTGAGATGATCTTATGACTTTATCCTTTATTGTGTTATCTTGATTGATTTTTTAAAAAACTTTTAAATTTCCTTGCATTACTGGAATAAACTCAACTCAATTGTGATGTCATGTTGTTTTTATGTCTTGATGTATTTGATTTGCTAGTATTTTGTTTGGGACATTTGCATTAATGTTCATGAAAGACATAGGAATGTGATTTTCTTTTTTTTTTCATAATTCCCTGCCAGGTTTTGGTATTAAGGTTAGGCTGGTCTCGCTCCTTTTTCTATTCTGGAAGATTTTTATTCAAGATTAGTAGTATTTATTTATTTAATGTTTAGTACAATACATCAGTAAAATCACCAGGTCAGAAGTTTGCTATGGAGGAATATTGCTAATTAAGAAGCAATTTATTTAAAAGTTATAGGACATGTATCTTTTCAAGTTATGATTTTCTCAGGATATATGCCCAGGAATGGGATTGCTGGATCATATGGTTAGCTCGATTTTTAGTTTTTTAAGGAACCTCTGTACTGTTCTCCATAGTGGCTGTACCAATTTACAGTCCCACCAACAGAGTAGGAGGGTTCCCTTTTCTCCCCACCCTCTCCAGCATTTAGCAATTTATTGTTTGTAGAATTTTTTGATGATGGCTACTCTGACCAGTTTGAGGTGATACCTCATTATAGATTTGATTTACATTTCTCTGAGTGCTTAGTCACTCAGTCCGACTCATTGCAACCCCATGGACTGTAGCCTGCCAAATTCCTCTGTCTGTGGGGATTCTCCAGGCAAGAATACTAGAGTGGGTTACCATACCCTCTTTCAGCAGATCTTCCCAACCCAGGGATCGAACCCAGGTCTCCTGCATTGTAGGCAGATTCTTTACTGTCTGAGGCACCAGGGAAGCCCAATAATTAATGATGTGAGCATCTTTTCATGTGCTTTTTGGCCATCTGTATGTCTTCTTTGGAGAAATGTCCGTTTAGATCTTCCAACCCCTTTTTTCTGGCCACACCACGACTAGTTCCCCAACCAGGGATAGAACCTCTACCCTCTGCAGTGGAAGTGCAGAGTCTTAACCACTGAACCACCAAGGAAATCTCTTTCCTCATTTTTGATTGGGCTGTTTGTGAAGTATTTTTTTGTTTGTTTTTAATTAAGCTGCATGAGCTGTTAGTATATCTTGGAGATTAATTCCTTGTGGTTCTCTTCATTTCAACTATTTTCTCCCAAGTTGTGGCTTGTCTTTTCATTTTGCTTGTGGTTTCTTTTGCTGTGCAGAAACTTTTAAGTTTATTTTTATTTTTGTTTTCAGCGGATCAAGAAAGATCTTGCTGCGACTTATGTCAGAGAGTGTCCTGCTGATGTTTTCCTCTGGGAGTTTTATAGTACCTGGTCTTCTTTAATTCATTTTGAGTTTATTTTTGTGTTTGGTGTTAGAGACAGATTTGGGTTTAAATCTACTATCTGATTAGGTGTTTTATACTTGTCTTATCTATTCTATATTTCTTTTTCTCTTCTTTCTTGCATTATTTGTACATTGATTGTTTTCATTAGTCCATTTTTTTCTCTGATAGCTTAGGAATTATACATTTAAACTATTGTTTTAATGATTCACCCAAATATTAAAGATATATATATTTTATCAAATTATATTTATTTGTACTTTTATCCTCTTACTAGACAATGAAAAGTACTTACAGTAATTAAATTCCCATTTACCACCCTCCTAATCTTTGTTGTTATATATTTAATTCTTTACTTAATTAGAACTAAACAAGGTGTTCATGTTTTTTTTTTTTTCAGTCTCAATTTTATCCACATATTTCATTTCAATTATTCTCAGTTTTTTCCTGCATGTCTGACCTTTCTTCTGGGGTAAATTTTCTTCTTCCAGAAGAAACGTCTGTATTATTTTTAGTAGTGCCAGGCTTCTGGCAACAAAACTCCATGGTTTTGTTAGTCAGAAAATGTATTTACTTCATCTTCATTCTTGAAGAATATGTTTTCTAGAAATGGAATTCCAAATTCAAAGTTATTTTCTTTCAGCACTTTAAAGATTTAATTCCACTTCCCACTTGCTATAACGGTGATTAAATATTTTGAAATTGATCTATTGCTTATAAGATGAGAAAAAAAACTGAGTGTCAGAGAAATGAAATTATTTTCTCAAAGTCAGTAACTCATGAGAAGGGCCAAGATCAAAACTCTGGCCTTCATTGGTCTAAAACCTTTTTTTAAAAATTAGTTTATTTGCGTCTGGCTCTCTGGGTCTTCCTGGCTGCTAGGGCTTTTTGCTGGTTTCAGAGAGCAGGGGCTACTCTTCATGGCAGTGCTCGAACTTCTCATTGCAGTAGCTTCTCTTATTGTGGAGCAAGGGCTCTAGGGCACATGGGCTTCGTGTTGCAGCGAGTGGGCTTGGTAGTTGTGGCTCCCGGACTGTAGAGCACAGGCTCAATAGTTGTGGTGCACGGGCTAAGTTGCTCAGAGGCATGTGGGATCTTCCCTGACCAGGAATTGAACCTGTGTCTCCTGCATTGGCAGGCAGATTCTTTACCACTGAGCCACCAGGAAAGCCCTCTAAAACCTTTTCTGTCATGGGGTTTTACAGTCTGGTATCTTGAGACATGTTCCTTAAAGTCTGCTCTACTTGGTGACCCCAAGATTCCCTCAGGAGTTAGTGGGCTTGTAAGAAGAAAGTCATGGAGTCCCTTGAAGAAATATCAGAGGAAGAGTCCCCCAAAGAACGCCACACTTCCTCAACACCGTCCTGGAAGCTCACAGCCAAGGAGATTCTGGCCACCAAGACCCAAAACTACTTTGCTCAGACTAAAAGAGCTGAGAACATCTTGATCCAGGTTGCCTTCTCCATTGGTTTAAGCAGCATATGGCGGTTCCCTTACCTGTGTCATCTGAATGGAGGAGGTGAGGCCAGGGACCTGGATCCTGAGTTTAAAGAAGGAGTTTTAAGACTGGGCACCTAGGCTCCGGGGATTTGGGGGAAGAGATAACTGGAGGTTAAGAGGAGGGGGGCCAGGACTCCTGTCTGAGCACAGCTTGGTTCTCCTCTTCAGGCAGCTTTATCCTGGTGTACTTCTTCATGCTCCTCTTTTTCGGGGTTCCTCTCATGTACATGGAGATGATCATGGGGAAATGTCTGCGCATGGACAACATCCGGGTCTGGAAGCAGCTTGTCCCCTGGCTGGGCGGCATAGGCTACGCCAGCGTACTGGTGAATGAGGGCCCAGCCAGGGGCATCCCAGCCCACCCCTTATGGCCTCCAGGCTCCCCATCTCCACCCATCCCGCCCCGCCTCAGGCCCACTGTGTCCACCCCCAGGTGTGCATCTTGGTGAGCTTGTATAACAGCATTATCATCACCTGGAGCCTCTCCTACCTAAGCAACTCCTTCCGTTACCCTCTGCCGTGGGACGAGCGCCCACTGGTGAGGAACATCAATGTCACCGGTGAGGAGAGGGAGGGGGAGGCCCAGCAGAGCCAAGGGAGGCAGGGGCACCAAGCAGCAAGAGACAGGGAGCAAGAACTGAAAGGGAGGCAGGGACATGCAAGGCAGCCGCCGGGTGAGGTGGCACCTAAGGGACTGGCTTCCCCCAGACCTTTCTTGCCTTCAGACTGTAACCCACCAGTACTTCTGGTACCACACCACTCTGAACGCCTCAAACCACATTGAAGAAGAGGCCGAGACCCTCGTCCTGAGTCTCACCGTGGGCATCTTCACAGTCTGGTTCCTCCTCTTCTTAATCATGATGGTAGGGCTAAAGATTTCAATGCAGGTAAGCCACTCTGACTGCTAGCCTCACTACCCCTTCACCTTTGCCGGGTCCAAACATCCTCAGGCTCCCTGCCCCCACACCATCCAACTCCTTCCTGCTGACTTCTCTTTTCCAGTCCTCATGACCCATGTCCCCCCCCAACCCGCCCAGAGGGTAAGCTCAGAGGTGCCCACACAGCCCTCCATCAGGGTCCTAAGGAAGACGCTGTACTTGCCCTCAGCAGTTGTCACTGCTCCTCTCAAAGAGAACCGCTCATCTCCCATCCGTGGCACAGAAGAGCACCTCAGACTGACCCAGCTCCCTCTTCCCCATCTCTCATCTGCATGTCACTGCATGTGGGGACCTGTAGACAGCCTTGTAGATCAGACCACGGCCTCACGCTCTGAGCCTGGCATACCCCACCTTCCTGCATCTTGACAGTGCCCGTTAACCCCTAAAGGAGCCAACTGGCACTGACTTCAAAGTTTCTCATTTAGATTACTTTATTCCAATCCTTATTTCCAACTCACCCCCTTGGCACCTGGATATTCTCCTTCTGTGGAAAAGTAATGTCAGATTATCTTGGTTAACATTACCTGTACCTTCTGACTCCTGTATCTATGCAATCAACTTTCATGCCAGGCATCCCTGGAAGCCCAGCTCACCATGTCTTTGCAGCCTTCAAAATAAGCCAGTCACACAAAAGTGGGTTTTACTAAAGGCTTAGTAGAGCACACTGTGGCAGGGAAGTGAGTTTCCCTCATCAATCTCTGAGCAAAAAAAAAAAAAAAATTAATTCCTACTAAGCATATCATCTCACAAAGTCTCTTTTCCATTTCTTCTTTTCCCCTTCAGCTATGAAGGTGTTACATCCAGTCTTCAGCCTCACCGGTTCCTCTCCCCTTTGCAATTCTTGTCCCTAAATTAAAAAATAGGCCAGAAAAAACAAAGCCCATGAATTGATAGTATCCAACTGCACCACAGGGTTTCCCCGGTGTGGTAAAGAACCTACTTGCAATGCATCCCTGGGTCAGGAAGATCCCCTGGAGAATGAAATGACAACCCTATCCAGTATTCTTGCCTGGGAAATCCCATGGACAGAAGAGCCTGGAGGATTAGAGTCCATGGGGTCACAAAAGAGTTGGATAAGATGTAGCAGCTAAACTACAACTGCACCGCCATTTAAAAGCCATCTTTACCTGGGGCCTCCACCTGACTGGTGGATTTTTCCCCCCCAAACAACACTGTTGTCTCCTTAGAATAATCCTCCTGTAGCTCCCTCTTGTCACATCCCGGCCACATTAACGCTGCTCACCTCACTGTTTCCGCTCCTGCTGGCCCCTGCTAACACTTGCCTCTCTGTCTTATGCTCCCCTCCTGCCCACATCTCCTGACTTTGGCTCTCTGTCCTGACCTCTCTGACCAGACGCTGATAATCTCAGTATTCCTTCCCTACATCATCCTCCTCTGCTTCCTCATCCGAGGTCTCTTCTTGGAAGGTGCAACCACCAGCCTCAGACGTATGGTGACCACAGAGGTGAGGCTGGGCGCTCCAAACCTTCACCCTCCTTCTCTGAGTTTCCTTCCCCTGCATCTTCTCTCCTTCTGTCCCCTGGGTACCTCTTGTCCCTCCTGTTTCCACCCCAGCCTGGCCCCTCTGCCAGCCCACTGGTGGCTCTGCACTCTGAGCCCATTCCCAAACTCCTCTCGCCCACCACCCCGATCGACAGTTCTCTGCCTGGGCCTCGCTGGACCTGTGGCGTCAAGCAGGAGGCCACGTGCTCTATTCCCTGGGCCTAGGCATGGGCACCATCATCTTGTTCTCCTACAAGGCTGGAGGTGACAACTATGCACAGGTGGCCTTTTTGGTGGTCCTGGTCAACCTGGTGACTTCATTGCTGACTACGTCCATCATCTTTATAGTGCTGGGCTTCTGGACCACCACCAGCGGACACGCCTGTATCAAACAGTGAGTAGTCGCAGCCTTGCAGATCCAAAAAGAGGTCCCCCTTCCTCTACTTCTGCAGTCCCCCAGCCTCAGGGACCTTCAAACTCAAACCTCTCCAATAACAACAACAACAACAAAAATATCACATTACTCTCAGAGAAAAACAGCTAGAAGGGAACAGTCTAATATCCATCACTTTATAGATAAGAAAAGAGTCTCAGATATATGACTGTCCAACGATTGGGCTTCCCTGGTGGCTTGGACGGTAAAGAATCTGCCTGCCATGCAGGAGACCCAGGTTCAACCCCTGGGTCAGGTAGGTTCCATGACTGCCCAAAGGTTTCTATAAACTGCAAATGATGTAAAGAAGTTTTCAGAATCAATTGTTTCAACTCACAGAGAGGACCGTTGGAGCATTCTGACCCACAGTCAGTGGTTGTGGCCCAGGCTGTACATTGGAGTCATTTGGGAAGCCTTAGAAAATACTTATGTCTGTGTGCTCCCACCCCACACCCCACCCCCGCAGAAATTCTCATTTACTTGGTCTGGAGTGCATTCAGACACTGGGATTTTTTTAAGCCTCAAAGTGGAATTTTTCTTCCAGTTAAGATATTGAAGGATGCAAAAGTCCATATTTGACCAGCAGCAGCATTTTTTAGTGGATAAAATAAAAATCATACTTTGCTGTACAGTTATTGAAGTGCAGTGGACCCAAGAAGATTTAAAGTACTAAATCTATACCAAGAGAATACGAAAGCAAATTCTTGAGGCTGAAGGGAAGTAACCAGTTTGTATTTAGATTCCATAAAAAGTACGCAGAAGAAAAGTAATTTCACCTGTCTAAGCTGTTCTGAACATACTTGCTAGTTTTTCAATAACTGAATAACCTAGCTTCTTTAGTTTAAGTTAATTAAATAAAATTTAAAATTCACTTTCTCGGTTGTATTAGCCATATTTCAAGTACTCAAGCCACATCTCCTTAGTGGCTGCTGTAGACAGCACAGCTCTAGCATAATCATCAAAGACAAAACAATATGAGATATACGTCAAACATTAGATTCCAAATATCAGTGCCCTCCCCTGCTTCAGTTGTAACAACCCAAACTGTCTCCAGATGTTGTTAAATGTCCCTGGGGAAAAAGATGGGGGTATCACCCTCCATTGAAAACCATTGTGTTAAGAATATCAACAACAGAAAAACAGTTACCATCATCCTTTAAAAAAAATGATTTACTTTATTTCATTTAGACTGCGCTGGGTTGTCTTTGCTGCACATAAGCCTTCTTTAGTTGTAGTGAGCAGGAGCTACTCTCTGGCTGCGGTGGGCTTCTCATTGCAGTGGCTTCTCCTGTTGCGGAGCGCAGGCTCTAGGGCGCCTGGGCTCAGTAGTGGAGACTCGCGGACTCTAGAGCACAGGCTCAGTAGTTGTGGCGCATGGGCTCAGCTGTCCTGCAGCATGTAGAATCCTCCTGGGCCAGGGATCCAAGCCATGCCCCCTGCATTGACAGGCGGAAACTCAACCACTGCCAGGGAAGTCCAATGTCATTCTTAATGGTTAATTATTGAACATTTTCCTCTAATATTAAAAACAAGACAAGGGTATCTTTTTCATCACATCTCTTCAATATTATAGTGAAGTTCCTAGCAGTGAAAGGAAGCAAAAAAGGAATATAAAAAGAATAGAGCATAGAAAGAACTAAAAGTGTCTTTATTCACAAATGGCATAAGTATATACTTAGAAAACCTAAAAGAATCTAAAAAAAAAAAAAAAACCTAAAATAAATAAGTGCATTTAGGAAAGTCACAAAAATAAAAGTCCCCATACAAAAACAAACAAATTTGTCTACATGCTACTGGCAAACAGCAGTTAAATTAAAAATAAAGAAAGCAAAACCATTTACATGAGCATCAAAACCCATCAAATACTAAGGCTAAACTTAACAGAAGATGTGCAAGATCTCTATACTGAACATTACAAAGCGTTGCTGAAAGACCTAAATAAGTGAAGAGCTGTGTTATGTTCATGGATTTGAGGAATCATTGATGTTAGGATATAAGTTCTCCCCAAACTGTAATGGCAGTTTCACATCCCAGCAAACTTTACTATAGAACTGACAAGATCACTTTTAAAATGTATATGGAAATGCAAAGGATGTATATTAGTCAAAACGATCTTGAAAAAAAGAAATACAAGTTGGAGACACACTACTTGGAATGTAAATAAGTATTATGCCGTACAATCCACCAGTCAAGAGCAATAAACTTGATGTACATTCAGCAACGTATAGCTATCAGAAAAAAAAAAAGAAAAAGTAAGAAACAGAATGCTGTTTATCGCACAACACTTCAGTGATGACACACAAAACAACATATTTTTCCACAAAGTAATATCCATGCTTGAAATACATGAAAGTGAATCACTATAGAAGCAGAGGAAAGAGTGAAATTCAAAAACGAAAGAGAGCCAGTCGTGGTCCACTCTGGTGGTCCAGTGGTTGAGAGTTTGCCTTCCAATGCAGGGGGCTCAGGTTTGATCCCGGGCTGGGGAACTAAGATCCCACATGCTGTGGGGCAGCTAAGCCCGTGTGCCTCAGTGGAAGGGTCCATGTACTGCAACTAAGGCCTGACACAGCCAAACAAATAAATAGTTGTTTTTTTTTTAATGAAGGAGAAAAAAGATCAAACACACCACTCCGCTCTGTTGGTTGAGGAAAACGTATTATGAATGGGCCTGATGAACCCAGCACTCTAAACTTAAGGTCCCAAAAGAGAAAATCCTGAGTGTATTCATTTTCTGGGGCTGCCATAACAAAGCTCCACAAACTGGGTGGCTAAAACCAGAAGTCTGAGCTCCATGCATTGGCAGGGCTATGTCCCACCTTGGGCTGTAAGGAATTTGTCCCATGCCTCTTCTGGTGATTTGCTGACAATCTTTGGTGTTCTTCTCTTGTAGATCTCACTGGCATTCTCACAGGGTGTTCTTCTCCATGTCGTGTGTGTGTGTGTGTGTGTGTGTGTGTCTGTGTGTGTGTCCAAATTCCCTCTTGTTATAGAAAGATACCAGTCACAATGGCCCCTCGCCACTACAATACAACCTCATCTTTAATTACTTCCACAACAGTCTTGTTTCTAAATAAGGTCCCTTTCTGAGGTAGTGGAGGGTTAGGACTTCCACCGGATGAATCTGGGAGGCGGGGACACACAATTCATAACACTGAGGAATTAGCTACTGCAAATATAACATCTCCTGCCACTTAGGTGGCGTCCCTAGGCCAACTGGCCCCAAGTCCATGTGGTTATCTTCTGGTCCCTGCCCTTGTTACTCAGCTGCACTCATCTTGGGCAGCTCACTCTCCTCTTCAGTCCTCGACATCCCTGGTCTGCACTCAGCTCTCCACCACCTTTCCTTTCCTCTCTCCCCGCTTCAGGAGCGTCTCAAAGCTGATGCAGCTGATAGACGAGGGGGTGCTGCCTCAGAATGCCCAGCCCCCCCAAGACATCCTGCTGCTGCCCACCCTGGATTACATAAAATGGATCAACAGTCTCCCGGGCCATCTCCGGCAACAGGTCATCCGCTTATCCCCATCCTGCAGCATCAAGGTGCAGAAGGAAATGGTGCGTGTTTGGGAACAGGAGGGGAGTTGGAGTCCTTAACGGCCCCAGAAGACCTAGGGATCTGCATTTCCTAGGGTCCTTGGCCGGGGTGGGGGGCCACCTAATCATCTTCTGAGGCAAGGTAACCATTATAATCACTTTTCCACCACCATTTCATATGTGCCCGGGCCTCTGGGGAAACTGTCCCTCTAATTCTCACATTGACCTCAGAATCCCCATGTATTAGAGATGGAAACCGAGGCCTCAAGAGATTAAGCTCTTGGATTTATGTAGTCCAGGGTGGGCAGCAGCTCCTGAAATCAAGAAGAGCACTCAGACCATCCATCACCACTCTGGCCTCTTTCTTCCACCCAAGGCAGACATTGCTAATCGATCACTGCACCACTTCCCTCCCCGCATCCAGACCCACCACTGCCTCAGAGCCCTTCTCCTCCACAGTTCATGGAGGGCCCCGGCCTGGCACTCATAGCCTTCTCCCAAGTCGTCTCGTTGTTCCCTGGCTCCTCTTTCTGGGCCATCCTCTTCTTCATGGCCCTGCTCATCATAGGCTTGAGCAACTTGCTGAGGCTCTTGGAAGGCATTGTCTTTCCCCTCCAGAACTCCATCTTCAGGAATTATCCCAGGATACTCTCAGGTACTGTGCATTCTCACCCCAGTGACAGCCTTGCCTTTGGCCCCTCCTTATCCGGCCACCCCCAGTCTCCAGGGCTCACTTTGACCCCTGAACCCAGCCCTACACATAGACCTCAAGTGTGGCCAAACCTGCCCCTGCCTTAGCGATCATCTGCTTGGGAGGTTTTCTGGGCAGCCTCATCTTCACCAGTCGTGCTGGCAGCTACATAATGTACTTGTTTGATGACCTCCTGGTCCCACTGACCCTCATCATCACCGTGGTCTTCCAGAACATGGCCCTGGCTTGGATCTACGGAGCTGGGAGGTGAACGCCCAAGCCCCCGGGGTCTGCCCAGCCAGGGAACCCTCCCCACAAGCTGGGTCTCTGAGGAGAGTTGGGGCCTGGTCTGGTCCCTCAGGCCTTCCCACAGCAGGGAGGTGTGGCCGAGGGTGCAGGGGTACAGGAGGGAGTGATCTGAGGGAATAATCTGAGGCTGGGGGGCCTAATGGGACAAGCAGTCCAGATCTAGGGGACTCAGGGACCCTGCCTTTGGCCACATGGGCCATTCTGAAGACAAAAGCCTGGGAGTGATGCATTCCTCCAGGATTGGGGGTGGGGGGTGTTTCCCATGGGGAGACTAGATGCAAGAGCCAACCCCAAGGAGGGCCTGGCAGGACTTGGCAGCTCTTAAAAGGTTGAGAAATTGTGAGAGAACCAGACGTCTGGAAAGCCCACCCTCCTAAGAGCCCCAGGCCCCAGCGGCCAGAGGGCTCGCTTCCAGACATCCCTGACCGTTGTCCCCACCCCAGGTTCAGGGAAGAAATGTTCAGTGAGATGGGCCGCCCTCTGTGGCCCTTCTCCTCATTTCTGTGGTGCTACGTGACCTTGCCAGGGCTGCTGGCCCTCCTCACCATCTGCCTCATGCAGCTCTGCCAGGGGACACACCTCTACTACACTGCCTGGAATACCAGTGGGGTGAGACTGCCCCACCCTGGCCTCCCACGCCCACCTTGGGGACCCCTTGCCAGAGGACACCTCGCAGGACCCCAAATCTGGGCTCCTATGGTCTCCAGGGACCTTTTGACCAGCTTGTCAGCCCCTGGGAAACCTGATCCCCAGCATCATGTGGAGTGAGACCCCACCACCACTGCCTCTTCCGCCCACCCTGGTCTCCTCTCTCTCTGCCCCCAGAGCCAGGAAGTGAAACATCCCTACCCGCAGAACAGCCTGGGCTGGGTCATCTTCCTCAGCATTCTCACCTTCCTGCCGATTCCAGTCCACCCACTCCACCAGTGGTGGTCCCTCCAGGACTACGTTGCCCCGGATCCCTTTGAAAAGCTAATGTCTAAAAAGACACCCATGATGTCCTCCATGTCCTCACAGAGGCCAAAGCACCACTCGGTGAAGTCCCAGGAGAGAACCAGCAACACCTCAACCAGAGGGTTAAGCATGTCCTTACTCAGGCCGCTGAAACCTGAGTCAGGGGGTCTCAGCCAGGACTCAGAGAAGTATGAGAGCTCCTCCTGGTTCAGCCTGCCTCTACTGACCTCCCTGTCATCTTCCTGGACCATAAGGAGTGCCAGCTTCCATGTCTCAAGGCAGGTGAGCCCAACCTCGGCAACCACAGACAACAGCCACAACGGCGGGGAGACCAAGGAATAAAGCCCAAAAAGGAGATCTCTCCAGTAACTCACGACCCTTCCCACCTTTTCCAAGGCAGCAAGTCTGTCCAACGACTGGCGGCATTTGTGAACATTTTTCTGCAGAAATAGCTGGTTCTGTCAAAAAGGAGGGGAAGGGGCACGTGGAAAACTTGCCTAGCAGTCGATCACATCAGTCATTTGACCTTGGAAGGAAATGGACAACCCAGAAGCTCTTTGCTCCCCTCCACCACTTTTGCTAAGTGGAACACTCTGCTTTGGGCTTGGGGAACTCAGAAGAAGAAGTCGCCTCTATTGCTACCAGGACTGGACCTGGTGCCCCTTTCCCCTTGCGAAGTGGGGGCACCATGCTGGCATGATGGCATGGGCATCACAGCACTTCCCAGGACCCAGCTTCCGGTTACCAAGACAGACAATGTTCTCTCCAACGCCCCCACTTCTGCCACCAGACTGGACTAGTGGGGTGGCTGACCTCTCGGAGGCGGCTCTCTCAGAACGAGGCTGAGACAACAATGCTGTGAGTTAATAAACGGGTCCTCTGGGACCCCACCCCCCTATGCACAGGCCTCAGGCATTGTGTTCTTTGGGTGAACAACCCAGATGTCAGCCTCCGCCCGCAAATACACCCTCCAAACTGCCAACCTCTGGCAAACTGACCATCCAGTCTGGTGATCCCAGTTTCCCCCTGCCTTTGAGACCCTTCTTTGTCCTGGAGTTGAGCCAAATTGTATGGGGATCTTTGCAGCAATCAGTGACACTCAATCCAGAACGTGTGTTAATCTCTAAAGCTAATTTGGTAATTGGCGGCCCTACTGAATCTATCCCATAACTCTCCTCTCACAACTCCTACCAAGAGGGAAGTGTGCCTAGAACATTCCGATCCTTGCTAGCTGGCTGTTATGCTTCATTCTTACTTGAGATAGAGGCCTTCAGCCGTAGTAGGTGGGTCACCAGGTTTCCATGAGATCAGGAACAGGGAATCATAGAGAACTTGGGCTTTATTAGGGTTTTCTGTGGGAGCTAGATAACACCGCCCTGCCTCCTGAATGGGCTTCTCTGGTGGCTCAGCTGGTAAAGAATCTGCCTGCAATGTGGGAGACCTGGGTTCGATCCCTGGGTTGGGAAGATCCCCTGGAGAAGGGCATGGCAACCCACTCCAGTATTCTTGCCTGGAGAATCCGCATGGACATTGGAGCCTGGCGGGCTGCAGTCCATGGGGTCGCAAAGAGTGGGACACAACTGAGAATCTAAGCACAGCATGGCCTCTCTGAATGTCACATGGAGTTAAGGCAGCTGGGGCGCAGGCATGGAGGACCTAGGCCCTTTCTGGAAGCCACACCCCTTAGTGACTTCCCGGGCAAAAACCCTTCTCTCCCACTGCCTACCCCCAAAGGTCATGACCTTGAGAATCAATGCCAGCTTCCATCATCCCCAACCCTGGTTCCCAATCACTTCTCAAATCTTCCTGTGCACCTTTTATTTATCTCAAACATGTCTAAACATCTTTTATGACACTCCTTTATCAGTGCCCACTTTGTGAAAAAACATCCCCAACCTAGGTAGAAAATTTACCTGTTCAGTTCAGTTCAGTTGCTCAGTCGTGTCCGACTCTTTGCGACCCCATGAATCGCAGCACACCAGGCCTCCCTGTCCATCACCAACTCCCGGAGTTCACTCAGACTCACATCCGTCGAGTCAGTGATGCCATCCAGCCATCTCATTCTCTGTCGTCCCCTTCTTCTCCTGCCCGCAATCCCTCCTAGCATCAGAGTCTTTTCCAATGAGTCAACTCGTCTCATGAGGTGGCCAAAGTACTGGAGTTTCAGCTTCAGCATCATTCCCTCCCTCCAAAGAAATCCCAGGGCTGATCTCCTTCACAATGGACTGGTTCCTTGCAGTCCAAGGGACTCTCAAGATTCTTCTCCAGCACCACAGTTGAAAAGCATCAATTCTTCGGCGCTCAGCTTTCTTCACAGTCCAACTCTCACATCCATACATGACCACTGGAAAAACCATAGCCTTGACTAGACGGACCTTTGTTGGCAAAGTAATGTCTCTGCTTTTCAACATGCTATCTGGGTTGTTTTTTACCTATGAACTTCCATTATTCTATATACCTGATGTCAGTTAAGTTTCATTTGTTTTGCTCACTGGTTAAAAAAAAGTAGATGTAAGTAGAAATTCTAAATTTTCCTTCCTGCGTTCCCAATGAAATGGCTTCTCTAACCCTGTTTGGAGAGCCCTGAAAGATGCAGAGGCCCCCAGGCCTTTCCTGCCCTGAGACTCCCCTCGAAGCCTCCTGCCTCCTCCCTTACTATTCATGGATCCTGGGTCTAGGATGACCCAGCTCCAGGAGCTGGTGGTGAGTGGAGTGGGTCTGGTCCCCCTTCCACCGTCACCTTCTCCTCTGTGTCTCTCCTCCCCTGTCAGAGTCAGGAAGGGCCACCATGAATCAGTATTGCCGAGCATCTGGTGGGGTAAGAGAAAGGCTAGTGTAGACGATGAGTCCTACACGCAGAGCGGTAAACAGAAGGTGGCTCTATGTGAGGCTGGGGGTGAGTGAGAAGTCCTGGCATGGAGGACACCTTTCCAGATGCTATGAGAAGTCCTCTGCCCCTGTTAATCCTTGAACAAGGCATTAACAGACAGGCCTGTGGTCAGTCTCCCTCTCCCACCTCTCCTTTCAGGAAGTGGATATTGCAGGAGGCTCGGAGAAAAGAAAGGACAGCCCTGTGGTCAAATCAACCAGTCAGCGACCCAGGTGGAGAGAGAAGCGAGGTGGTCTCGCTCCCAGTCTGGGATCCTTTCATTTTTCATTTCCCCACCAGCTGGTTAAGTGCTTCTTGACCCTTGCGTCTAGGATACCGGCATGCGACCTACATTCCCTGGTCTGAGGGCCTCCCACAAGCTTGGGAGGGAATTGAGGACGTGCAAGGAGGCCTCTGTGTGGGGGGAGATTGGTGATCTTGGGAAATGTGGGGTAGGGGCCTCAGGCCCCTCTGCAGTGGGCTGTGGAGGAAGAGGTGTCTTGGCTAGGACGATCCTGCTGCAGTGTGTATGTGGAGGGGTGAGTTTTGTTAACTGTGATCTGAATGACCATGACATTGGCTTGGGGAAGCCACGTGAGGAACTTCAGCAAGTAGTTTCTGCTAAGACAGTTCTGCAAGCTTTTCCTATAAAGGGCCAGATGATATTTCTGGTCTTTCGGAACATGGTCTCTATGGCATAAAATACTGCCCCTCAGGACTGCTTGCAGGACCCTCCTCCCCTACTCCCCAGATACCAAAATCTTCAGATGCTCAAGCCCCTTATATAAAATGATGTAGTATTTGCATATAACCTACACACATCCTCCCGTATGGTTTAAATTGTCTCTAGATTGCTTAATACCTAATATGACATAAATGCTAGGCAAACAATACCCAGTGTGGGAAGTTTTGCATTCTAAAAAATTTTTCACATATTTTCAATCACGTGTGGTTGAACCCATGGATGGTGGAACATGTGGATGCAAAGGGGGCTGACTGTATTCTCTTTATTTGATTTTTACAACCCTTAAAAAATGTAAAAACCGCTCTTAGCTCACAAGCCAGATTTATCCCACACACAACGCAGGTAGTGTGCCAACCGCTGATCTAGGGCCATATGATGCCTACAAAGGAATGCTGGTGACTAAACCAGGAATCACTTTGAACTCTCTAGTTGGCCCACTTTGTGCCAGGCAGCCACCTGGAGGGTATGACCACCAGGCCGTCCAGCAGAAAGGAAGGTGACCCAAGAATGGTCAGGGGGCAGAATCCTAAATTCTCAAAATGGCCTATATAACTCCCCCACCCCTTAAATCTCAGGAGATTAATTATCAGGAGGCAGCCAAGAAGAGACGCAGCCTCACTGGGAGGACCACATTCAGTGCCCAGCCTGCCCAACTAAGCCGTGTGGACCAGGAGGAGAGGAAGAAGGTAAAGTCAGGAATCTTTCTGAGTTGATTACTTAGGAGATGGGTCCAACAACCATTAACACCAGATACATGTGGACAGGAGGGAGAATAGGAAGTCCCACCTTAGCTTTGACTGCAGTGTCTTCCAAATTTGGCTCTGGGGTTGGATGACTGCTGTGAAGCCTCCTCCACTTCTTATAAATTTAAAAAATTTTGGGTCTTCGCTGCTACAGGCAGGCTTGGTCTAGCTGTGGCGAGCAGGGGCTGCGCTTGCTTGAGGTGTGCAGGCTTTTCATCATGATGGGTTCTCTTGTGGAGCACGGGCTCTAGGGTGTGGGCTCAGTGCTTGGGTGCATGGGTTTCGTTGCTCGTGGTGTGTAGGAGCTTTCCAGGCCAAGGATGGAACCCATGGCCCCTCCATTGGCAGGCAGATTCTCAACCACCGGACCACCAACCACTAGCTTTTAACTCAGCTCAAAAAGCAGTGATCCAGGCCTAGTCACTTTCGAAAACCTGTGTAAATCGAAGGCCTCACTAAACCAGCAGCTTTGCTTTAGGCAGTGTGTGTGTGTGTGTGTGTGTGTGGCGGGGTGGGCGGTGGGGGTTAAGTTTTCCTCAAATAGGAAGCCCCTACTTTTCAATTGCAAAACTGAGATGACCTGAGGATCACCCTAGCTGTGTCCTTGAACATGCCATTTACATTTAACCATTTAATGCCTCAATAGTTGAGCTACCCTAAAATGGAGGCATCAAGTCAGACAGTCATCAGGTCTCCATGGGTCAGGCAGTCCCTTTCAACGGAGCTTCAGTTCAGTTCAGTCGCTCAGTCGTGTCCGACTCTTTGCGACCCCATGGACTACAGCACACCAGGCTTCCCTGTCCATCATCGCAGCTTGCTCAAACTCATGTCCATCAAGGTGGTGATGCCATCCAACCATCTCATCCTCTGTCATTCCCTTCTCCTCCCACCTTCAATCTTTCCCAGTATCAGGGTCTTTTCTGATGAGTCGGTTCTTCACATCAGGTGGCCAAAAGTATTAGAGTTTCAGCTTCAGCATCAGTCTTTCCAATGAATATTCCTTTAGGATTGACTGGTTGGATTTCCTGGGTTCGATCCCTGTGTTAGGAAGATCCCCTGGAGAAGGAAATGGCAATCCACTCCAGTACTATTGCCTGGAAAATCCCATGGACAGAGGAGCCTGGTAGGCTACAGTCCATGGAGCCGCAGAGTCGGACATTACTGAGTGACTTCATTTTTCGTGGTGGTTCAGACGGTAAAGCGTCAGTCCACAATGCGGAAGACCTGGGTTCGATCCCTGGGTCAGGAAAATCTCCGGGAGAAAGAAATGGCAACCCAGTCTAGTAGTCTTGCCTGGAAAATTTCATGGGTGGAGGAGCCTGGTGGGCCCCAGTCCCTGGGGTCGCCAAGAGTCGGACGCGAGTGAGCGACTTCTTTTTCACTTTTCTTGAAAGGGGTGTATGTAGCAGATTTGTCCGGCAGGTGGCGATCTTGTACTGGGAAATGGCTTCTGAGTGCCTCCGTAGCCATTAAGCAATTGAAACTGATTTTCCTTTCTTCTGGGCTTCCACGTGGTTTCTGTATCCTGCCATAAATCGGACGACACATGCTACAGTCCCTGGATGGGAGAACACTTGTGGGGCGATCACAGGATGAACACGTAAAACATCAGTCGCTCACTCGCCCAGTCGTATCGGACTTTTCGAGACCCCATGGACTGAAGCCCGCCAAGCACCTCTGCCCATGGGATTTTCCAGGCAAGAATACTTGAGTGGGTTGCCATGCCCTCCTCCAGGGGATCTTCCCCACCCAGGGATCAGACCTGCGTCTCTTGTGTCTCCTGCATTGGCAGGCAGGTTCTTTACCGTTGAGCCACCTGGGACTCCAAAACATCAGTACCAATTATATATTCAATAAAGGAAGACATAGCAGCGCACTGAACTGGCTCAAATGCCCCTACTCTGCAAGGCCACTTCAGCTTCCCTTCCCTCGCAGGGACCCTTATCAGTCGAATTCAAGTGCTCTTTCCTCCTTGAGGAACATGCGTGAGTCAGGGACTTCAGCATCAACTTTAGTGAAATTTCCACCTGGAGGATGTACTGTCTGCAAATTCCACAAAGACTGATCCTTGTTGAACATCCTTTGAAGTCAGGGAGTGCAGGACCAACAGTTTGTCTTTTCTAAGCTATGACATGTCTATTTAAGCCTAGATGGTCCTTAAGATGATGACTTGGACAGTAGGGTCTGTTTTTGTCTTCCTTCAAGACCCATCCATCCGTGGTTAACTGTGATTGGGTGGAGGGGAGTGCTATAGAAGCCGTGGAGGTCATTACTAAAAAACCGTTTCTTCCAAAGATATACAAATGCCTAAAAAGCACATAAAAAGGAGTTCAGTGTCATTAGTCATTATGGAAATACAACTCAAACTCACCGTGAAATGTCACACAGGATGTATGAAGTCGCTTCAGTCGTATCTGACTCTGTGCAACGCCACAGACTGTAGCCTGATGGCCCCATAAGTGTCAGGGGATTCTTCCATCCAGGACTGTAGCGTGTCCTCTTCATGGCAGGCTACAGAAACCATGTAGAAGCCCTGAATAAGAAAGGGAAATCACAGTTTTAATGGGCTGGCTTAATGGCTATGCAGGGACTTCTATGAGATTCTCCAGGCAAGAATACTTGAGTGGGTTGCCATGCCCTCCTCCAGGGGATCTTCCCAATCCAGGGATCAAACCAGTGTCTCTTAGCTCTAACGTACATTGGCGGGGGTGGGGGTGGGGTTCTTTACCACTAGCACCACCTGGGAAGCCCACCCACCAGAAAACCAAAACCGAAAAAAAATAAAATAAAATAACAAGTGTTGGTGTGGATTTGAAGAATTTGGAACCTTATATACTGCTGGTGGGAATGTGAAATGGAGCAGCCACTGTGAAAATCAATTTGGCAGGTCTTCAAAAACTTTAATGTAGAATTGCCAGCAGTTCCACTCCTAGTTAAATGCCCCCAAAAAACACTGAAAACAAGTGTTCAAACAAAAAGTTGTATCTGAACATTCATAGCAGCATTACTCACAATATCTAAAAAATACAAACCACCCAAATGTTCATCAGTGGGTTGATGGATTTTTTTGAAGTTATATATCCATACTATGGACATTATTCAGCTCTGGAAAGGATGAAGTTATACTACAGCATCAATGAACCAGTGTGGTTAGTGAAAGAAGCCAGGCACAGAAGATCACATATTCCGTTTATGTGAAATATACAGAATAGGCAAATCCATAGAGATAAGAGCAGATTGCTGGTTGCCAAGGGGCTGGAGACAGAGGAGAATAAGCGAGTTCTTACTGGATGCAAGGTTACTGTGTAGGGTGATGAAAACGTGGAACTCAACAGTGGTAACGATTGCACAACGTTGTGAATGGTCTAAATGCCACTGATTTATACACTTAAAAAGGGTTAAAATGGTAAATCTTACATTATATGTATTTCACCACACCCACAAAAATGCAAATTGGAAAGAATAAAATAAAATTGCCTCTACTTACAGGCAACACGACATAGAAAATCCTAAACAATCTGAAAAAAAAAAATACTAGAACTAGTAAAGTGAGTTCAGCAAAGTCATAGAATACAAGGTCAATATACAAAAAAATAGCAGTATTTCTGTATACTAGCAATAAGCAACTAGAAATTCTAAAAAAATAATCAAATATCAAATACAACATCATTTTGTGTAGGAATACATCTAACAAAATATGTGCAAGATTTGTATGCTGAAAACCACAGACATTCATGCCAGAATCAAAGACCTAACCAAGTTAAGATGCATGCAATATTCACTGATTAGAAGATACAATACGATTAAGATGTCAGTCACTTTGAATTGACCTGTTGATTCAACACAAATCCAAACAAAATCCCAACAGGTTGTTTAGAGAAATTGACAACCAGATTCCAAAGTTTATATTTTAAAAAAATCAAAGGAATTAGGATAACTAAAACAATTTTGGAAAGCCAGAGCAAAGCTGGAGGACTCACACTACCCAATTTCAAGGTTTATTGTAGTATAAAGCTACAGTAATTGAAACAGTATGGTGTTGGGGGCCAGCGTGAGGAACTCCGCCCATGGCAAAGGTCATGAGGAAGGAGGCTTGGCATACGCAAAGACGTGCTCAAGCCTCGGGAAACCCCCTGTTCCCAAGCATCTACCCCAAAACCAGAGTCTGTTTTAGGCTCTCCCCCATAACCGTTTCTCTCGGAGAAGGAGTAAACATGCAGCTCCAAGGCAATAAAAATTCCTGGGCGTGACAAGAGTGTTTCAGCTTACGGACTCCTCTGAAGGTTATCTAGCCCGCCTGTATAGGTTCGCCCGGCCACATGTGATTGTTTACAGCCTCCCAACCTGAGAGGCACGAGATGTTTTAGACTTACTAAAGGCAAATTCTTTGGGGGAGTTAGAAATTATCAGTATAGTGGGTTGGTTAGGAATTATATTGGTGAAGGGTTTTTCATTTGTTGTGCCAATAATTGCTGCTAATTCCCTACCCTGGGTGGGACAAGGATGTCTCAGGTCAAACCTCTCTGCTGGCAGACTAGCTTGTGTGACAGGATTATCCATACTCCTGCCACTAGCACATGACTGTTTACTACCTCTCAACCATAAACAGCACAGGGAGTTTTGGAGTATTTTAAGAGTCTTAATTAGCATAGGGCTTTTTCTTCTCTTTGAGTCAATGATTGCCGCCAGGCCTCCATATCCTTAGGCACCTGGGAATATATTAATCAATGTATTTGGAATATAGAAAAGGAAATATAGTAGTTTTTGATGTTAGCAATACTAGACTTTTTGAGTTAATGGATTTTCTCTTTTGTAATAGATCACTGTGCTTTGTTATAAATCACTGTGTCCTTGTTATGTAAAAATGTAACTTTATCACTATCTTAAGACTAAATAGATCTTAAGGAGAGCATTGGTAAAAGGATTTTCATTTGTTGGGCTGATGTTTGCTGCTAAATTTCCATGTTCCCTGCCCTTATGAATATAACTAACATATAGGAGAAATAAGTATTAATCTTTAAGCATATAGGAGAGATAAACATTAACCTTTAAGATTAATCATGTTAACCTTGGGTTAAATAAATTCCTTTCTTGATTGTAACTCACTACACCCTCACCTTATAGGAATGCAACTTTATCTGGAGGGTGGTGCCTGGTTTAAAAAAAAAACACCCTTGGAGGAAATAAGGTTTTTGGTTATCAGAAAGAAAGGATCATAGAATGTCAGCAGGTCTTACTCATGGCCAGAAGATGATGTAATATCCCTAAGACCCCCGCATGACTCTGTATTCATCCCTATGTGTAACAAAAGGTATATAAGCAAACCCCAAAATAAAGAAATCGGATCAGTTTCCGGAAAGACTGATTCCACCATGTCGCTTCTTTCTTGCTCCCATTTCTCTGGCTGAATTCCCATCTGGATTCAGCCTCCTTTTCTCCACTACACTATCTGCTACTACACTATCCGTTTCTAATCTCTCTATATATCTGTAATTAAATACGTATTTTTCCAAAGACGCCGACGCCATCCCCACCTTCGAATTCCCTGGATCCACCGGGGCTGGACCCCGGCAGTATGGTATTGGTGAAAAGACTGAGATAGATGTACAGAACAGAATAGAGAGCTCAGAAATAGACCCCCACAGGGACTTCTGTGGTGGTCCAGTGGTTAAGACTCCACACTTTCACTGCAGGGAGCATGGGTTAAAAGATTGGTGGGGCGGGGGCAGGTGGGGGGGGTGGGACTAGGATCCCGCATGCCTCATGGTGTGGCCAAAAAAAGAAAAAAAAATGCCAACTGATCTTCAACAAAGGTGCCAGGATAATAGCGAAAATAAGTCTTTTTAACCAATGATGCTGAACAATTAAGTTACCCATGTGCAAAAATACACAACCTTGACTATATGTATGTATAAAACCTAGGTATTTAACCTATGTATAAAAATGAACTCAAAAGAGATTTCAGGGACTTCCCTGGTTGTCCAGTGGTTAGTACTCTGTGCTTTCATTGCCAAGGGCACGAGTCCAGAAACAAGAGAGACTGCACGGCCAAAAAACAAAACCAAAAGAGATTGCAGACCTAAATGTAGAGCCTAAAACTATAAAAATCAAAGAGAAAATCTTTGTGACTTGGGTTAGTCAAAGATCTCTCAGGACAAAAAGGCATCTGCCAGGGTCCAGCCCCGGTGGATCCAGGGTAATTTGAAGTGGGGACGGAGTCAGCGTCCTAGGAATTAATTGCTTAATTAAAGATATAGAGGGAGATTAGAAAGAAATAGTGTAGTAGGAAAAATAGTAGTGGAGAAAAAGAGGCTAAATAACTTGGTTTATATGGGATACCAATAAAGCTTCGAGACAAGAGGCTTGCACCACCTACGTAGGCCACCGGCGCCCACTTGAATATTGGAGGGTGCCCCGCCTTGGGCTCCCTCCCGCGTGGAACTTAAAAGCCAGGGCAAAATTAGCAGGTTTGGTGAGCACCCACGCTCCAGATGGGAATTCAGCCAGAAAAACGGAGAACAAGAAAGAACGACACGGGGGAATCAGTCGTTCCAGAAACTGATCCGATTTCTTTATTTTTAGGTTTGCTTATATACCTTTTGTTACACATAGAGAGAAATGGAAATTTTAAAGTCACGCGAGGGTCAGCAGCCCTGACCTTTATCAAAATCAAGTGCTTCATATAAATGTATACAAAAAGGTCTTAGGGGTTTTACATCATCTTCTGGCCATGAGGCCTGCTTACATTTTATGATCCTTTCTTTTCTGATAATGGTTAGTCAACCAGAAACTTATTTTCCAGGGGTGATTTTTCTTAAACCAGGCACCACCCTCCGTACCAGATAAAGTTGCATTCCTGTAGGGTGAAGGTGTAGTGGGTTACAATTAAGAAAGGAATTTACTTAGCCTAAGGTTTAACATGATTAATCTTGAAGGTTAATACTTATTTCTCCTATATGCTAGTTATATATTCATTAACATGTATAAGGGCAGGGGATTTAGCAGCAAACATTGGCCCAATAAATGAAAAACTCTTCACCAACATGATTTTTATCTTTAGAAAAACCCAATGCTAACTAAAACTTTCAAAATACTCCAAACTCTGTGCTGTTTATGGTTGAGAGGTTGTAAACAATCATGTAAGTAGTAGCAAGAGTGTGGATAATCCTGTCACACAATCTAGTCTGCCAGCAGAGAGGTTTGACCTGAGACACTCTTGTCACACCCAGGAATTTTTTGGTGGAATTTTTATGAACTGGAGCTATAGGTTAACTCCTTCTCCGAGAGAGGTGAAGGGGGAGAGCCCCCCATAAAGTCAGAGGTGTAGGTGAGAGCATAAAACAGTAGAGTAGGCAGACTCTGGTTTTGGGGGTAGATGCTCGGGAACAGGGGGTTTCCTGAGGCTCGATCCCGCCTTTGTGTACGTCAAAGCCTCCTTCCTCATGACCTTTGCCATGGGCGGAGTTCCTCATGCTGGCTCCTGGCAGGCATCAACTGTAAAAGAAAATGCTGATAAAATTTCATTGTTAATTTAACAATTCTGCTCTCCAAAAGACACTATTAAGAAAATGAAAAAGTAAGCTTTTGAGGGAAAACATTTTCAAAGTACATATCTGATATAGGTGTATCCATAATGCATTAAATTTTAGAATTTATTGACAAGAAAACAACTTATTTTTTTAATGGGTGAAAGATTTGAACTGACACTTCACCAAAAAAGCTATACAGATGGCAATAAGCACATGTGAAGATGCTCAACATCATTAATCATTTGGGAAAGGCAAATTAAGGCCACAACAAGACACCATTACAAACCTATTAGAATGGCTAATTTAAAAAGTACTGATAACAGCAAGTACTAGTGAGAATGCAGAGAAATTGAAATTCTCTCATACATTGTTGGTGGAAATGCAAAAGGTACAACCACTTAGGAAAAGAGTTGAGTCACTTCAGATAAAGTTATACAGGGGGAATTTCCTGGCAGCCCAGTGGTTAAGACTCGGAGCTTTCACTGCTGGGGCCCAGGTTCAATCCCTGGTCAGGAAACAAAGATTCCACTTATTATATGATCCAGACCCCCCTGTCTTAGGTATTCACCCAAAAGAGAAAAACATCTCTGATACTGTTTTTCTCTAGTTCAGTCTAGGTTTGCGTATCAGCCCCTTGATTTGTCTTAAGTCTTTGCTCCACAGCAGCTACCAAATCCATTCCAGTTTTTGGCTGCAGCTCTGCACAGCCTTCACAGCTATCTTCTCTAGCCCAGCTTGTCCCTTTAACATAGCAGGTCCTCAGCCTTCAGTCACCAAGCACATGCATTCATGAGTCCTCATTGCACCCTGCCCCCTCCTTTTCTCTGATGACTTGCAGTCTCCTATCTGGAGTTTTCTTTTCTGTATAAAATAAACCTCTTGTTCAAATGACCTGCTTGTTTAGGATTTTAGTGGCTTGCATATTCTATGGATGGCCACTCTCCCTTCCCCATATCTGAGACTGGAGCAGATATAATCTTTTGTTTGTTTTTATTATTTATTTATTTATTTGGGTTTCCCAGGTGATGCTAGTAGTAAAGAATTCATCTGCCAATTCAGGAGATGTAAGAAATCGAACCCAGGGTTCAATCCCTGGGTCAGGAAGATCCCCTGGAATAGGAAATTCCAGTTTTCTTGCCTGGAAAATCCCACGGACAGAGGAGCCTGGTGGGTCCTTGGGCAGGTCATTTGCAGTCCACGGTGTTGCAAAGAGTCAGACACGACTGAGCACATATTTATTTATTGAGGCTGAGCCTGGTCTCAGTTGCAGCAGGCAGAATCTTCAGTCTTTGTTGTGACATGCGGGATCTTTAATTGAGGCACATGGGACCTAGTTCTCCAACCAGGGGTTGGAGACCCCTGCACTGGGCGCTTGGAGTCTTAACCACTGGACCACCAGGGAAGTCCCCGGAGCAGGTATCTCAGGGATATGGTTCTCTCGCATCACAGGCTAGTGAATGATGCAATCAGCAGCTGCTCCAGAGGACCCTAGACTAGCAGATCATGGCTATGCTGCTCAATCTTGGTTGATGGGCATCCAGTCACTTACTGGCCTTGCTGGTGACCTACCATCACTCCTAAGAAGGGATATCTTTCACCTTCATAATGGCCAGGTAAACTCTGTGTGGCTTCAAAAACAGCATCAAGACAAGTGCTTTGTGGTCACCAGTGGTCATGCAAAGGGGTCAAGATACACACAACACTAAGGCTGTGCAATGGAGAAGTAAAATGGGTGCTTTGTGGGAAAATATACAAGTAGGAAAGAGTCAAATATAAATTTATAGTATTTTATAATTCCTCAAGAACACCTAGCCTTCTCTTCAATTCCAGGGCATTCGGTTTCCAAAATTGATTTATGTGTGGAAGTGACATGCAGGTTATATCTCTCCATCTGATGACTCATGCTCAGATTTCTACCTGCCAGACCTGGAGTTTTCCTGTCATACAAATATTTCAACAGAGATAAATAGGCGTCTTCCAGTATACGCAAAAGTAGTAAGTTAAGAGCTACCAGGAGTAACAGGTAAATTTGGCCTTGGAATACAAAAAGCAGGTCAAAGGCTAACAGTTTTGCCAAGAGAATGCATTGGTCATAGCAAACACCCTCTTCCAACAACAAGAGAAGATGCTACATATGGATATCACCAGATAGATGGTCAATACCAAAATCAGATAGATTATATTCTTTGCAGCCAAAGATGGAGGAACTCTATACAGTGAACAAAAACAAGACCGGGAGCTGACTGGCTCGGATCATGAACTCCTTATTGCCAAATTCAGACTTAAATTGAAGAAAGTAGGGAAAACCAGTAGACCATTCAGGTATGACCTAAATCAAATCCCTTATGATTATATGGTGGAGGTGACAAATAGATTCAAGGGATTAGATCTGATAGAGTGCCTGAAGAACTATGGACGAAGGTTCATGACATTGTACAGGAGACAAGGATCAAGACCATACCCGAGAGAAAGAAATGCAAAAAGGCAAAATGATTGTCTGAGGAGGCCTTTCAAATAGCTGAGAAAAGAGAAGTGAAAGGCAAAGGAGAAAAGGAAAGATATATCCTTTTGAATGCAGAATTCCAAAGAATAGCAAGGACAGATAAGAAAGCCTCCCTCAGTGATCAGTGCAAAGCAATAGAAGAAAACAATAAAATGGGCAAGACTAGAGATCTCTTCAAGAAAATTAGAGATACCAAGGGAACATTTCATGCAAAGATGGGCACAAGAAAGGACAGAAATGGTATAGACCTAACAGAAGCAGAAGAGATGAAGAGGTGGCAAGAATATACAGAAGAACTGTACAAAAAAGATCTTAATGACCGAGATAACCACAATGGTGTGATCAGTGGACTAGAGCCAGACATCTTGGAGTGCAAAGTCAAGTGAGCCTTAGGAAGCATCACTATGAACAAAGCTAGTGGAGGTAATGAAATTCCAGTTGAGCTATTTCAAATCTTAATAGATGGTGCTGTTAAAGTGTTGCACTCAATATGTCAGCAAATCTGGAAAACTCAGCAGTGGGCACAAGACTGGAAAGATCAGTTTTCATTCCAATCCCAAAAAAGGCAATGCCAAAGAATGTTCAAACTACCACACAATTGCACTCATCTCACATGCTAGCAAAGTAATGCTCAAAATTCTCTAAGCCAGGCTTCAACAGTACATGAACTGTGAACTTCCAGATGTTCAAGCTGGATTTAGACAAGGCAGAGGAACCAGAAATCAAATTGCCAACATCCACTGGATCACCGAAAAAGCAAGAGAGTTCCAGAAAAACATCTACTTTGGCTTTATTGACTAAGCCAAAGCCTTTGACTGTGTGGATCACAACAAACTGTGGAAAATTCTTGAAGAGACGGGAATACCAGACCAGCTGACCTGCCTCCTGAGAAACCTGTATGCAGGTCAAGAAGCAACAGTTAGAACCGGACATGGAACAACAGACTGGTTCCAAATCGGGAAAGGAGTACGTCAAGGCTGTATATTGTCACTCTGCTTATTTAACTTATGTGCAGAGTACATAGTGAGAAATGCTGGGCTGGATGAAGCACAAGCTGGAATCAAGATTGCCGGGAGAATTATCAATAACCTCAGATATGCAGATGACACCACCCTTATGGCAGAAAGAGAAGAAGAACTAAAGAGCCTCTTGATGAAGGTGAAAATGGAGCGTGAAATAAGCTGGCTTAAAACTCAACATTCAGAAAACTAAGATCATGGCATCCAGTCCCATCACTTCACACAGCAAATAAATGGGGAAACAATGGAAACAGTGAGACTTTATTTTTTGGGGCTCCAAAATCACTGCAGCTGGTGACTACAGCCATGACATGAAGAAATGCTTGCTCCTTGGAAGAAAAGCCATGACCAACCTAGACAGCATATTAAAAAGCAGAGACAAAGGTCTGTATAGTCAAAGCCATGGTTTTTCCAGTAGTCATGTATGGATGTGAGAGTTGGACCATAAAGAAGACTGAACACCAAAGAACTGATGCTTTTGAACTGTGGTGTTGGAGAAGACTCTTGAGAGTCCCTTAGACTGCAAGATCAAACCAGTCAAACCTAAAGGAAATCAGTCCTGAATATTCATTAGAAGGACTGATGCTGAAGCTGAAACTCCAACTCTTTGGACATCTAATGAGAAGAGCTGACTCTTTAGAAAAGACCCTGATGCTGGGAAAGAATGACAGCAAGAGGAGAAGGGGGCAACAGGAAACCAGATAGTTGGACAGCATCACTGACCCAATGGACATGAGTTTGAGCAAGCTCTGGGGGGTGGTGAAGGACAGGGAAGCCTGGCATGCTGCGGTCCATGGGTCGCAAAGTGTCGAACATGACTGAGTGACTGAACAACAGCAGAGGGAGAAGGAAGGAGGGGAGGAGGAAGAAGGGGACGGGCTGCTTCCTATTGCTTCTGGTTCCTGAGGACGGCCTCATAGCATGGCTTTCTCTGATTGCAGTTTTCAGCTCCCATCCAGCACTCCCGTGACAAGTTCCGTGGATGCCCTCAGTCACACCCACTCCATCCAGGCAGCCTCCTTTTCTAGAGTGGGTTTCAGCTCCCAGAAGCACTCCTCCAAAAGTTTAGGTTCTGCTAACTCTATTCTCTTCCCTTTGTCTCTCAATGGAGAGACATCTCCATCAGGTGATATCTGCTTCCTGCAGTTCACTATTTCTGTACTAACTCTGTGCTTCTATTTCTTTCCCAGTTTTCTGAGACATGTTTAATATACCCAGTTCAGTTCAGTCACTCAGTCACGTCTGACTCCCTGACACCCCATGGACTGCAGCACGCCAGGCTTCTGTGTCCATCACCAACTCCCGGAGTTTACTCATGTCCATCAAGGTGGTGATACCATCCAACCATCTCATCGTCTGTTGCCCCCTTCTCCTCCTTTCCTCAATCTTTCCCAGCATCAGGGTCTTTTCCAATGAGTCAGTTCTTCACATCAGGTGGCCAAAGTATTGGAGTTTCAGCTTCAGCATCAGTCCTTCCAATGAATATTCAGGACTGATTTCCTTTAGGTTTGACTGGTTTGACTACAAGTTTGCCTTCTTGTAGTCTAAGGCACTCTCAAGAGTCTTCTCCAACACCACAGTTCAAAAGCATCAGTTCTTCTGTGTTCAGTCTTCTTTACACATCCATACATGACTACTGGAAAAACCATGGCTTTGACTATACAGACCTTTGTAGGCAAACTAATGTCTCTGCTTTTTAATATGCTGTCTAGGTTGGTCATGGCTTTTCTTCCAAGGAGCAAGCATTTCTTCATGTCATGGCTGTAGTCACCAGCTGCAGTGATTTTGGAGCCCCAAAAAATAAAGTCTCACTGTTTCCATTGTTTCCCCATTTATTTGCTGTGTGAAGTGATGGGACTGGATGCCATGATCTTAGTTTTCTGAATGTTGAGTTTTAAGCCAGCTTATTTCACGCTCCATTTTCACCTTCATCAAGAGGCTCTTTAGTTCTTCTTCTCTTTCTGCCATAAGGGTGGTGTCATCTGCATATCTGAGGTTATTGATAATTCTCCCGGCAATCTTGATTCCAGCTTGTGCTTCATCCAGCCCAGCATTTCTCACTATGTACTCTGCACATAAGTTAAATAAGCAGAGTGACAATATACAGCCTTGACGTACTCCTTTCCCGATTTGGAACCAGTCTGTTGTTCCATGTCCGGTTCTAACTGTTGCTTCTTGACCTGCATACAGGTTTCTCAGGAGGCAGGTCAGCTGGTCTGGTATTCCCGTCTCTTCAAGAATTTTCCACAGTTTGTTGTGATCCACACAGTCAAAGGCTTTGGCTTAGTCAATAAAGCCAAAGTAGATGTTTTTCTGGAACTCTCTTGCTTTTTCGGTGATCCAGTGGATGTTGGCAATTTGATTTCTGGTTCCTCTGCCTTGTCTAAATCCAGCTTGAACATCTGGAAGTTCACAGTTCATGTACTGTTGAAGCCTGGCTTAGAGAATTTTGAGCATTACTTTGCTAGCATGTGAGATGAGTGCAATTGTGTGGTAGTTTGAACATTCTTTGGCATTGCCTTTTTTGGGATTGGAATGAAAACTGATCTTTCCAGTCTTGTGCCCACTGCTGAGTTTTCCAGACTTGCTGGCATATTGAGTGCAGCACTTTCACAGCATCATCTTTTAGGATTTGAAAAAGCTGAAATTCTATCACCTCCACTAGCTTTGTTCGTAGTGATGCTTCCTAAGGCTCACTTGACTTTGCACTCCAAGATGTCTGGCTCTAGTCCAGTGATCATACCATCATGGTTATCTGGGTCATTAAGATCTTTTTTGCACAGTTCTGTGTATTCTTGCCCCCTCTTCTTAGTCTCTTCTGCTTCTGTTAGGTCCATACCATTTCTGTCCTTTCTTGTGCCCATCTTTGCATGAAATGTTCCCCTGGTACCTCCAATTTTCTTGAAGAGATCCCTAGCTTTTCCCATTCTCTTGTTTTCCTCTATTTCTTTGCATTATTCACTGAGGAAGGCTTTCTTATCTGTCCTTGCTATTCTTTGGAACTCTGCATTGAAATGGGTATATCTTTCCTTTTCTCCTTTGCCTTTCACTTCTCCCTCTAGCGTCCCCTTTGTGTTGTGTGCTGAGTTGCTTCAAATCAGCCTTTCTAGATACTCAGTTCTGTCATCCTGGGGCCCTGCAAGGAGCTTCCCAGGTAGCTCAGCTGGTAAAGAACTGGCCTGTAATGCAAGAGACCCTGGTTCTATTCCTGGAGAAGGGATAGGCTACCCACTTCAGTGTTTTCAGTATTCTTGGGCTTCCCTGGTGGCTCAGACAGTAAAGAATCCCCCAGCAATGCAGGAGAGCTGGGTCGCAAAGAGTCCGACACGACCGAGCACATAAGCACATCACAGCAAGTGCTCTTTACGCTATGGACTGTAATCCACCTTCTCCAGGCAATAATACTGGAGTGGGTTGCCATTCCCTTCTCTAGGGGACCATTTGCTAGCTCTGTGACTTTGTGTGAGTCACTCAATTTTGATTGTGCCTCAGTTTTCCAATCTGCAAAATGGAGACATCAGCACTTACCTTATATAGTGAAGCACTTAAACACAATGCCAGGCACACAGCACTCTTATTAGTTGCTGCTGTTGCCACCATCGTCATTACTGATGATATTACTACTTGGGTTACTGAGAATTGACTCGGTTATCTTCCAGAGATAGCTGGCTGTCACAAAACACTTGGCAATATTTCAAAGCTACTCTGCACCCAAAGTGGCAGACAGTTGGAATTCCTCCAATTTGGAAGAAGGATGTTTTGGTTTTCATTTTTGGATGTGTGTTGTTGGTGGCTTTCTTGCTATTTTACTAATAATTGCTGTCAGTTCAGCCTTGTCATTACCAGTTTAGTTTGTTACGGGTTGTTTAGTTAAATGGCATGTATAATGATGCATATTTGCCTCAATTCCAGGCGTGCGTGGCCTGCAATTTTCCACTAATTAGACTTTTTAAAGACACATATGCAGTTATCTACTCAAATTTGCATCATCTGTTCCCCTATTGCCAAAGCAGATGTACACAGTGCCCACCCACCCCTCCTCCAGGAAATAATTTGCTTTTTATCTCCAAGTTCTTTTTGCACTGGTAGGCAGGAATGGGTGTTGGGGGGTACAGATGGATGGGGTTCTTATCCCACTGAAGTGAGAGTCATCAAGCAGTGCAGACAAGAGGTGCTAGGCCTGAGTCAGACAGGAGTAGTGGGGCTGAGAGGAAGCAACAGCCCCGGTGAGACCTGAAATGCAGTAGTAGCAAATGGACCAAGGACCCCAAACACACCCCCAGCTTCAGCTGCCATCCCAAAAGGATCTAGCCACCCACCAATTCCCCAAAGAATCCAGCATTCAGACCCTACTCCTCTCAAATGGCTTTATTTCCCCAGTGTGGGGAGCTGTGAGTGGACTCTGGTCCCTGTACCACAAGGACCCGGTAGCCTTCTCCAGTCCAGTGGGCTGTGATACAGCCTTCGGAGAGGGAACGCCTGGGCTCCAGAGGCTTATCCTCCTAGAGTAGGCCTGGTTCTGGGAGGAGCCAGGCCTGCTGTGGTTTGCATGGATGACACTCCCTGAGTGACCCTGACAGCATCCAAGGTGGTAGTCCACGGGCATCCGGTTCACCTCAAAGACAAGGTCGTCAGGTGCAGGAGTCAAGGGCCTGCTAGGCCTTACTCTGGGAGCAAAACTCCCTCTGGCCGCTACTCCTTGACGTCCACCAGCAGGGCTCAGTCTGGGGGGAGAGAGGAGAGAAAAGAAGCGATGGGCATAGAGAGGAGGGCAGAAAAAATAAGAGACTGGCAAAAAAAAAGATGCACAAAAAGCCCAAAGGGGACCAAGAATGAACCAGGGACAAAGGAAGGCCAGTGAAAGAGAGAAACATTGAGATATGGGAAGAGACCCAGAAAGCAAGGACACAGACGTAGGTGGTGACAGACGCCAGACATACACACAAGTAGACGGTAAACACTGACCTTTGGGCTCAGGTGGGATTGGGGGGGGTGGTCCCCCTGGGGTAAGCAATGTAGAACGGCTCAGGGCCTCAGCTACCCAGCCCAGGACACGGGTACAGTGCTGGACCTGGGGAGCAGCGGAAGACATCGGAGCACCTGACTGAAATCTGCTGCCCCTCACCCTAGCCATCCTCCTCCAGCCTGGCCCGGAGCCCTCACCTCCTGTTCCAGCCCTTTCAGACGCTGCTCGTACTCGCGGATCTGTCTCAGCTGCTTCAGTGCTGTGTCCACCCTGGGGATCCAGGGTTTTAGGTGGGTGGCAGCAGCCTACCAGCCCCGCCCACCTTGAAAGACCCGCCCCCCGCAGCGCCGCTTTCCTCCCTGGCGTTCCGGGACCCTGCCCCCGTAGGCTCCGCCTCTAGCCTGGGCCTTTGCAGGAAGACAGAAGCCCCGCCCAGAGCCAGGCCCCGCCCTCACTTCTGCGACGTGCGCTTCAGACGTTCAGAGTTGCTTTCCCGTTTGTCCCGAGCACGCGCCAGCAAGAAATTTTCCTTTTGCACTGACTCCCATGTCAACAGCCTCCGCTCCGCTTCCTTCGAGAGGTGGACCCCTGGACAGTGGGGCCAGAATAGAGTCAAAAGGACTGCCCATCCTCGGGCCACGCCCGCTCCTAGACCCAGCTTCCCCACCCAAAACCTCGAGCTTCAGTGATCTCCCAGACTGCACCTCCTCACCGTTCTTGGTCTTCCACTAATACCCCACGCCCAGCCCCTTGACAGAGTAAGCCCTGCCCACTAGTGCTCCTAAGCGTCCTCCTCCTGCATATACATGCTCTTCTTTCTCTCCAGGTTCCGCCCCCTGAGTTTCTCTCTTTTGGGCCAAGCCGGGCTCTCACGAAAATGCTCGACGGCTGGGGACGGTGGCAAGCGCGCCCGGCGCCTGCGAAGTCGATGGATGAGGGAGCGCACGTGCGATATGAAAATGAGAGGCGGGGCCAGTGCGGGCCGAGAGTGAAATTCCCGGATGAGGCTGTAGCGCTGCGCCTTCCAGTAGAGGTCGCTGTTGCCCTGCACCTTGCCGAAGGTATGGCTGTAGGGACCAGAGATCAAGAGTCACTAGAGGTAGAGGCGCCCCTTGGAAAAGCGGATCAAGATTACCTGTCAGGCAATATCTGTTTGAAACCCAAAGCAGAAGGCAGATGTCAGGATCAATAAAAGTCAGAGGCATTTGGGAGCTGGGTTAGGAGGCTCCAGAGTCGGATGTCAGAGATCAAGTTGGGAAAGCTAACACGAATTAGGTAGAGATTGGAGTCAGGTTCACAAGTCAGCCTGGACACAAATAACTAAAATCAAAAATGAAAATGGGGACATTACTTCCTACCTTATAGAATCCTACTAGAAACCATTATGTGTGTGCTAAGTCGCTTCAGTCGTGTCCAGCTCTTTGCAACACTATGAGTAGCCTACCAGGCTCCTCTGTCCATGGGATTCTGCAGACAAGGATACTGGAGTGGGTTGCCATTTCCTTCTCCAGGGGATCTTCCCCAACTAGGGATGGGACCAGTGTCTGTTAGGTCTCCTGCATTGGCAGGCAGATTCTTTACCACTAGCACCACCTGGGAAGCCAAAAGCCATTATAAGAGAATGCTATTAATAATTGTATGCCAACAAATTAGACAACCTAGATGAAATGGAAGAATAACTGCTGCTGCTAAGTCGCTTCAGTCGTGTCCGACTCTGTGCAACCCCAATTACTAGAAACACACAAATTACCTAAACTGACTCAAGAAGAAATAGACAATCTCAAAAGACCTGTAACAAGTAAAGAGATTGAATCACTAATCAGAAATATCCCCCCAAAATAAGCCCAGGACCAGATGGCTTGACTGGTGAATTTTACCAAACATTTAAAAGAGAATTAACACCAATCTTTCTCAAACTCTCTTCCAAAACATTGAAGAGGAGAGAACACTTCCCAACTCATTCTATGAGGCCAGCATTACCATGGTGATATCAAGGTGAAAGTGAAAGCAAAGTCGCTCAGTCATGTCTGACTCTTTGTGACCCCATGGACTATAGCCTATCAGGCTCCTCCGTCCATGGGATTTTCCAGGCAAGAATACTGGAGTGGGTTGCCATTTCCTTCTCCAGGGGATCTTCTCGACCCAGGGATCGAACCCGGGTCTCCCACATTGTAGGCAGGTGCTTTACCATCTGAGCCACCAGGGAACTTAAAGTCAGATAAAAATATCACGATTATAGACCAATAGCCTTTATGAATATACATGAAAAAACCCTCAACAAAATACTAGAAAACTAATTCAACCACATATTAAAAGGATTATAAGTGGGATGTGTGCATGCTAAGTTGCTTCAGTCGTGTCCGACTCTTTGCAACCCTATGGACTGTCGCCTGCCAGGCTCCTCTGTCCATCAGATTCTCCAGTCAAGAATACTAGTCATTAGGAAAATGCAAATCAAAATGAAAATGAAATAACAAGTTCATGCCCACTAGGATGTCTATAACCTCTTAATAAGGAAAGCACCTATTAGAAAGGATGTGGAAAAGCTAAACACAGAATTAACACATGACCCAGCATTCTATTCTAGAAATGAAACCAAAAGAAATAAAACAGAGACTCAAGCAGATATGTAAACATCAATGTTATTGCAGCATTATCCCTAACAGCCAAAAGATGGAACAACCCAAGTCTCATTAGATGAATGGATCAACTAAATGCCTTTTATCAGTACATCAGTATTGTTCAGCCATTAAAAAAAAATGGAGTAGTGGTACATGAAAACCTTATGCCAGACACAAAAGAACAAATACTGTATGACTCTACTTACCTCCAAGAGGCAGAGTCATAGAGACAGAAAGTAAAGTGGAGGTTACCAGGGACTGGGGGGAGGGGAGAATGAGAAGTTATCCCATGCTTAATGGTTACACACTCTGTTTGGAGTGATGAAAATGTTCAGGAAATAGACAGTGGTGGTGGCTGTGTAATGTTATAAATGTAATTAATGTCACTGCATTGTACACTTTAAAATGGAGAAGGTGGCAATTTTTATGTTATATATATATAGCCACAATTTAAAAAATTTTAATCTTCAGCCTGGACTCAGAGAGCGGATCAGATTCCAGGTCAGAGCACACTCTGGCTGGATTTGGGAACAAGCCAGCAGTTGATTTTAATCAGAGTTCAGAGACTAAAACTAGAATTACTTAGACTGGATCAAAAATCATGCTGGGGTCAAGGGTTAAGCTGGGATCAAGAGTCACTCTGGGGTCAAGGGTCATGCTGGGTCAGGACAGATCATCAGAGAGCAGTAATGAAGTCGCTTAGTTGTGTCCAACTGTTATGCAGGTCAGGAAGTAAGAGTTAGAACTGGACATGGAACAACAGACTGGTTCCAAATAGGAAAAGGAGTACATCAAGGCTGTATATTGTCGTCCTGCTTATTTAACTTCTATGCAGAGTACATCAAGGGAAACGCTGGGCTGGACGAAGCACAAGCTGGAATCAAGATTGCCGGGAGAAATATCAATAACCTCAGATATGCAGATGACACCACCTTATAGCAGAAAGTGAAGAGGAATGAAAAAGCCTCTTAATGAAAGTGAAAGAGGAGAGTGAAAAAGTTGGCTTAAAGCTCAACATTCAGAAAACGAAGATCATGGCATCTGGTCCCATCACTTCAAGGGAAATAGATGGGGAAACAGTGGAAACAGTGTCAGACTTTATTTTTGGGGTGCTCCAAAATCACTGCAGATGGTGATTGCAGCAATGAAATTAAAAGATGCTTACTCCTTGGAAGGAAAGTTATGACCAACCTAGACAGCATATTCAAAAGCAGAGACATTACTTTGCCAACAAAGGTCTGTCTAGTCAAGGCTATGGTTTTTCCAGTGGTCATGTATGGATGTGAGAGTTGGACTGTGAAGAAAGCTGAGCACTGAAGAATTGATGCTTTTAAACTGTGGTGTTGGAGAAGACTCTTGAGAGTCCCTTGGACTGCAAGGAGATCCAATCAGTCCATCCTAAAGGAGATCAGTCCTGGGTGTTCTTTGGAAGGACTGATGCTAAAGCTGAAACTCCAATACTTTGGCCACCTCATACGAAGAGTTGACTCATTGGAAAAGACTCTGATGCTGGGAGGGATTGGGGGCAGGAGGAGAAGGGGACGACAGGGGATGAGATGGCTGGATGGCATCACCAACTCAATGGACATAAGTTTGAGTGAACTCCGGGAGTTGGCGATGGACAGGGAGGCCTCGCGTGCTGCAATTCATGGGGTCGCAAAGAGTCGGACACGACTGAGTGACTGAACTGAACTGTTTTGGACCCCATGCACTGTAGCCTGCCAGGTTTCTCCATCCATGGGATTTTCCAGGCAAGAATACTGGAGTGGATTGCCATTTTCTTCTCCTGGGAATCTTCCCAACCCAGAGATCAAACACAGGTCTCCCGCATTGCCAGCAGACTCTTTACCGTCTGAGCCACCAGGGCAGTAGGGACTCACCTGAACATCGCAATGAGGAGATTGAGCAGCAGGATGTTGGCCACCAGCAGGAAGACAACAAGGAGGAGCACTACCAGCCAGTTGGCATAAAGCGAGACGCATTTGCCTGAGAGCTTCCCTTCGGGGTGCCCCCATGAGCCCTGCCCCAGTGAACAGTTGCTGTGCTCCATGAGGGCCACTGTGAAGGGAGACAGTCAGAGATGGAGCCAGAGGGACCGGGACCTAAGGAAGACAGAAATCCAGAGCGGGGAGGAGAGCAAAGACCCGGGGAGAGGGGGACAGAGATGCAAAGAAAAAGGGGGAAGGGTCAGAGACCCAGAGATGGCGGGGAGGAGGAGGAGGGCTCACTTGGATGTCAGGTCCTCTCATCCTCCTTACCGTCCATCTCCCCCTGAGGGATCTGCCCAAAGATCTGCAGGTAGGGCCGGTAGAAGACGCGGCGCAGGATATTCGGGAGGCTACGGTCCTGGGGCCTAAGGAGCCCCTCAGTGGCCACCCCGTAGGCAACCAGCCACACGCCGAGGAAGAAGAGGAAGAAGAACACATCCTTCACCTGCAGGAGAGAAAGATGAGACCAAGCCTGTCCCCGCCCTTCCCTACTCTAGCCCCGCCCCAGTTCCCGAAGCCCCTCCTCCTCACCGGACGCTCAGTTACAGCGAATCCATGACAGCTTCTTGGTCCCGCCCCTTTCACCCTCAGGCCCCGCCCACACCAGCGTGACCCCACCCCTCACCATCTTGCTCACGATGACAATCTTGGGCCCCAGCTGTTTGTTGACTGTGAAAATGTGCAGCAGCCTCAGCGTGAAGATCATGAAGTCGAGGGAGAGGACAGCGCGGCCCAGGTCATACAGGCCCGGGGTCAGCCTGGGAACGGGGAGACGCGGCAGACGTCACTCAAGGGTTACAGGGTGCAAAGAAAGCCCCGAGTCTTCCCAGCACGAGACTGAAGGCGAGGATGTGGCCTCTCCAGGGCCAGAACTGGGACACTCCCCACTCAAGTTCACCTGGGGTTTACTCAAAATTTGGCAACGTGACATTGCCAGTCTGGGCCTCGCAGGGCGCTGGTACCCATTAAATAATGGCTGTATGAAAACCGGCGTTAGCAAAAAGCTGGGAAGGAGGTCCCTATAACATAAAGTTGAGAAAACTTCAGATATATTTGCCCAACCTATAAATGGCAAAATATGGAGCGTTCCAGCAAACGAATAAGCAGAAGACAGTGAACCTAACAGGAAAATGGGTAAAGGATAAGGACACACAATTCACAGAAGAAGGTCAAACAGTGAATAATGTCAGCAATCCCTAAGGGGAAAATGAAAATTATATCCCTATTTTGCATCATCATGTACTTCAACTTTGAAGGGATTAAAAACCTAAAGTTAAAGGTAAGACATCAAATCTTAAGAAAATATAGAAGAATATCTTCATGAACTTGAAATAAGATAACTGTCATATAAGAAAAAGAGTCCTATATACAAGATACAAAATCATGACAAAAGAAAATACTGAAAAGTTAACTACTTTGAAATATAAAACTTATGCATATTAAGAGATAACATAAATATGATGGACAGAGAAAGGCAAAATTTTCTGCCAAAAAATGTATAGCCTAAATTTGATTCTAAGGGAGTACTAGACAAACTCTAATGGAGGCAAATTCTACAAAATAACTAGTCTGGACTGATCATAAAAGTTAAAGATGGACTGAAAACCTGTCCCAGATTAGAGACAATTAAGGAGACATGACAACTAAAGGCAACATGGAATCCTGGATTGGCTCCTGATCCAGAAAAAGGACATCTGTGGACAATTGATGAAATTTAAATAAAATCTCCCGGTTTTGATAGTGTAAGGTGTTAACATCTGGGGGCTCTGGATAAGTGGTGTATTGGAATTCTTTGTGCTGTTTCTGCAACATTTTTTAATAAGTCTAAGGGTTTTTCAAAATGAAAAGTTAAAGAATAAAAAATGTTTAAAGAACATATGAAAGTGGAAAGACAAGTTGCAGACTGTGAGATGATATTTAGAACAAAACCACCAAGGATTGGGACCCAGAGTATAAGAAGAGCACCTACCAAAAAATATATACATGAACGAGATCAGTGAACACAATAAATTAAAAACTGGGACAGAGAATATGAAAAGACAGGTGACTAAGTACATGTGCCATTAGATACAAAAGTTGCCCAGCTTACCCAACTAGAGTCTTGGATGCATGAAGTAAAACAAGGAGAGGTCATTTTTACCCATCAGATTGGCAAAACATGTAAAGATTAAATGGAGAGCTAGGAACTCTTAGATTGAAACTATCAGGTATCATCAAGCATGTCCTCAAGGGGGCAGTGTCTTACCCAGATGGTGGGTGTGTAGCTGGAAGAAGCTATTTTTACAAAGAAAGCAATGAACCTCAAAAATACATATACCCTTTGACTCACAAAGTGTACGTCCAGGATGTAAACTTTTATAACTTTGGAATAATAAAAAATTAGAAACAACTGAAATGTCCATCCAGAAGGGACTGGCAAAATAAAACGGTTCATCCGTTCAATTGGAGAATGCTGGAAATTTGTCCTGTGTAAACTGAGATTTTTGGACTTTTTTTCCCCCATGCAATAATTCTTCCCCCATCTAGGAAATGATGAGCTTGACAAAAATATCTAAAATATCAGAGGTATTCCTAAAGAATGTTACCACATGGCCTTAGTCCTTTCCTCTCAGAGATACTTGATAACAAAATACAAGGAATAAACAGAAGCACAATGTTCTATAAAACTTTCTTATCTTGCTGTTTGAAAAAATTATTCATGTCAAGTGACTTTGTACCATTTTTAACACAGCACAGAGGAACCATGCCTTCAGTGTGTCAGAATGTTGAAAAGAATAGAGGGTCATTGCTGTCAACTGTCCAGATTATGAAAGGGGGTATCAGGATCCTTCATCCCCTATAAATAGTCACTAGGTTGTGACCACAAAGTTCTTTGCTGTCTTCAAAAGCAGCGGTGTTCTAACAGCTAACACTTTATTTTAAAAAAATATATCATCAGGGTACTGGACTCAGAGCAGCTAATATCTGATTAAAATTTCATGTTATCTCAAGTAGAAAATGAAAGACGCTTTAGAGAGATGTATTTGGTCTGGTTCTCTCTCTTGAAGTTCAGAATTTTTGTCCCACTGCCTCACAAAAAGAATTCATTCATTCATTAAATCTGGCAAGGAGAAGTCTTTCCTGGCTGCTTTAGCCGGCAATGATTGGCTAAAACCCCTTCTTCAGGAATCGGATGCAGCATTTTTAAAGAATAAGGAATATTTGCAAATACTAACATGGAAAGAATGTCAGGGACATATTATGGAGAAAAAGAAGAGGTTGCAAAAAAATACATAACATATAGTATCTTTGACAGAAAACAACAAAATTCTGTAAAGCAATTATCCTTCAATAAAAGAATAAATTTTTAAAAACATACAGTATCTTCTGTGTCTAATATCTGTGTATAGAAGAAGTATGTAAATGCATAGAGAAGGAACAGGCAGGATGTTCATCAGACTGTTGATGGAGGTAATTACAGAGAAGAGGAGGAAGCTTGGGGGGAAAAAAAAGGAGGAATCTTGCAATGGCTGAGCAAGATAATTGGTTTCTGTTTTATTCTCTTCTATGCTGGGACATAGTCTTGTTCAATAAGGATGTACTTCTGCATTTCTTTGGGAATAGACTATATTCAGAGATGGTTTAAGTTGCTGGGAGATGAGACAGACGAGGCTTGAGGAGTTTATAATCTTGCATTGAGAAGAGAGATGGCAAAAGCTGTGACCTAACCTCTATGGCGGGGAGCTCTCAGGATGTTAGGGGAACAGAAAGGAGAGACCCAGAGTCTGAAAAGGAAAAAGGAAGACTTTCAGAGACACAGACGGTAAAGCTGAGGCAGAAAGGAAGTACAGAAGGCTGGCCTGGCCAAGGAGAGGAGGGAAAAGCGTTTCAGGGTAGGGGAACAGCATGTGCCAAGACCCAAAGACAACATAATGCATTCCCAAGAATATTTTGATTTTCCCTTTGCCCTCTCTCTGGGCACCACACAACATGATCTAGAAACTATAGAAGAAATGAACTAACATTATATATACATATATCCCAACCTGGGCAACAGAAAATACTTCAGGGTAATTCCCCACAATTTATTAATTAGCTAAGAAATAAGCAGAAAGTCAAGATTTTTATGGAGTAAGTGAAAGTGAAAGTCGCTCGATCGTGTCCAACTCTTTGGGACCCCATGGACAGTCCATGGAATTCTCCAGGCCAGAACACATGAGTGGGTAGCCTTTCCCTTCTCCAGGGGATCTTCCCAACCCAGGAATCGAACTGGGGTCTCCTGCATTGCAGGCAGATTCTTTACCAACTGAGCTATCAGAGAAACCCTGATTTATCAGGGAGTAAAATGTTGATAAAACACTCAGGCTTCCCTGATGAAATTTAAAACTATGAAATTTGACTCAGGAAAAATCAGACATGACAGAATTAAAGTCACAAAGTAAAATTCACAAACATAGTTTGAGCAAATTTTAGCAAAATCTGAAATGGATTAAAAACACGAACACTGAACCAAATACTTGTAAAACTTAACTCGAACAGTAATCAAACTGAAGTAATTTCAGAAACTGAAAAAGAAAATAATTGAAGCTACTTTCACTGCCCTGCAATATAAAATTGATCAAGGCAGTTTAAAGTAACTAGAAAATACTTCCTTGGTAAGAATTTGTCAGTCGAATTCTGGTTACCATTTTATAATCATGCGGATTCAAAGTACCGAGGATCAAGGTCAAAGCCACTGGCCTTGTGAAGAAGGAATTGCAAGTAGTTCTCAGAAGGCTGAAGTGTAGATGAAGAAGAGAGAAAGGAATCAGAGAGGCACCCCTGCAGAGAAGGGCAGACCCAGACCAGGTCCAGGGACTGTGGCGTGGCGCCTGGGAGCCCCGAGAAGCAAGGGAGCTCTGAGAGGCCAGCCCTGGGTATAGAAGGCCCCTTGCAGACCCTGTAGAGGATGGACTAGGGAGGAAAGAGAACGGGGTCCAGGAAGCTGGGCGAGGGTCCAGGTGGGACAGGCAGCCATGGAGATGAGCTGGGGATGGGAGAGAGGAAATCAGGGGCCCCGAGGATGGGGCCTGGGACCAAGGACTGTAGAGGAAGAGGAGGAGAATGTGAGGGTGGCTCTCGGTGTGTGGCCCGGTGTCTGGGGGCCAGGCTGGGACTAGAGAAACGTCTTGCGAAGTCCAGATCTATTAACAGAACAAAGAGCAGTGGGATTCTCATTTTACCCCATCAGCCCCAAAGCCAGATATCCACGTGTGAGCAAACGACTTATAGAACATCTTTAGCCAGTACTTTCAGTCAAGGTGGGATCTGAACCTTTTTTTTTTTTTTTTTAAGAAAAAAAGTTGGGCACCTTTCATATCTAATGGCACATGTAATTTATCACCTGTCTTTTCATATTCTCTGTCCCAGTTTTTAATTTATTGTAAGTTCACTGATCTCGTGCATGTATATATTTTTTGGTAGGTGCTCTTCTTATACTCTGGATCCCAGTCCTTGGTGGTTTTGTTCTAAATATCATCTCACAGTCTGCAACTTGTCTTTTCACTCACTTTCATATGTTCTTTAAACATTTTTTTAAGAAAAAAAAAAGTGGAGTTGTTTTAAAATTGTGAACCACCACACTGTACATCTGCAACTGATATCACAGGAAGATCCCCTAGGGAAGGAAACGGCAACTCATTCCAGTGTTCTTGCCTGGGAAATCCCACAGACAGAGGAGCCTGGGGGACTACAATCCATGAGTCGCAAAGAGTCAGACACGACTTAGCAACTGAACAACAATATTGTACGCCTACAACTGCTATAATATTGTACATCAATTACACATCAATGAAAAAAAAAGAAAAGAAGAAGCAGAATTGGATTTAGCTGCCGCCTGCCGCAGAGAAGCCAAGAGTTGAGGCCCCTAACCCCACCCCGCACCTCCCATCCCCACCCTCCCACCCCCAGGAATGAAGGGTCAGAGGTCATCGAGGGCAGGGCATGCAACGTCGCAGGGCACTCACCTGCAGCCCACTCCCAGGACGAAGCAGGTGAGGGCCACCAGGTCGCACTGGTTCCAGGAGTCGGAGAGGTAGAGGTGCAAGCGGCGGCGCAGTGGGGCCCGGTGGGAGTCTGTCCCGGGTCCCCCCATGGCCAGGCTGCCCAGGCCGCTGCCCAGGCCCTGGCGGAACTCCTCGCAGAGCAGGGTGAAGGCCCAGAAGTAGAGCAGCAGCTCCAGGACGCTGGGCCTCTCGGGCTCGAAGTCGATGAGCAGCACGCGCGCAAACAGCAGCAGGAAGAGGAGGTAGCTGACCACGTTGCCCATGAAGGCCGTCACCGGCGCCCCCCAGAACTGCGGCCAGCGGCGCAGGCGCGGCAGGCACCCCCCACAGCAGTCCCTGTGTCTGGGCGGCCTCAATACCCCCAAGGGCATCTTCTCAGGGGGGTCTGTGGGCCTGTGCGGGAGAAACGGGAAGAAGGGAGGAAGGCTCAACCTGATCTCTGCACCTGACCTTCACCACCATCAAGACTCTGAGCTTTCCTACTCTCCTCATCCTGCTTTCCAGTCAGTTCCCACCTTCACGCCTTCTGACACCCTCCATCTCCTAGAGTTTTGACCCCTGATCTAACCTCTTAAATCTACCTTCAACACTGCTGAGCTTCCACTCCTGACTTTTCCCACCCTTCTGACCTCTGGCCTCTGGACTGACCTCTGACTCTTGTCTGACTTTTGGCTCCAAGTCCCTCTTCTTTCACCCTCACAATCTCTGGCTCTCTGTCTGACCTTGGACCATCTTCCTGACCTCTGGCCCTCAGATATAACCTCTGACCTCCTCATTTCCTGACCTCGGTTCCCCAGGTTTGACAACTCTGCTAACTACATACAGTTGGCACTTGCCATCTACCTCTACAGGGCTTCCCAGGTGGCACCAGTGGTAAGAGATGCAGGTTGGAGCCCTGGGTCAGGAAGATCCCCTGGAGAAGGAAATGGCAACCCACTCCAGGATTCTTGCCTGGGAAATCCCACGGGCAGAGTAGCCTGGTGGCCTACAGTCCATGGGGTCGCAAAGAGTCAGACACTGAAGTGACTGAGTACGCATCTGCCTCTGCAAGGATTAAATCGGGCGCTGCTGCAGCTGCTGACCTTCAACACCCCTTGAAGGGAATTCAGGGTGGAGAGCAGGAATGAAGCACTCTGTGCTCCGGGGAAAACTGGCAGAACAGGTTTTCAGACAGATATTTTCAGGTGCTGATCTTATGAACCCAATTCTTGCATCTCCTCATATCTCGAAAAGCACCAGATTCCTTCATGGAACTCCATCCCTAAATGTTAACTTCTGACCCACAACCAACAGCAGATTATCCAGCCGGGTTTTCTCAGTTAATTCTTCCTTCGTGATATCTGATCTCTCACTGTATAGCCTTACCTGAATTCTAACCTTCTTGGTCCACTCATATCTCTGGCCCTTTTCACCTGAGTTCTGATACTCTTCCCAGTTACATCCTAATTCTTAATTCTGATCTCAAATCAGAAACAGCAAAATGAATACTATTAATAATAATAAGTTCAGAAAGCTAACAGGAAAAATAAACTGGCTTGGAAAGGCATCCTGTCTTAGAAAAAAAAAAAACAGAAAGGAAACCCCAAAGTGGAGACAACCCAAATGTCCATCAACTGATGATCAGACAGATAAAAGGTAGTGGATCCAAACGATGGAGTATTATCCAACAGTTAAAAGGGGATGAAGCACTGATACATGTTACACAGTGGATAAATCTTGAAAACATGATGCTAAGTTAACGAAACCAGTCATATTTACACGAAATATCCAGAACAGGCAAATCCACAGAGACAGAAAGTAAATTAGTGGTTGCCTGAGACTGGGGAAGGGAGGAGTGGGGAGGGAGACTGTTAATAGATACAAGATTTCTTGCTGCAGTGAGTGATGAAAATATTTTAAAATTAATTTTGTGATGATTTCACAACCCTGTGAATATACTGAAAATGACTGAGAATTGTACACCGTAAATGGGTGAATGAATGTATGGGAACTATATCTCAATAAAGCTGTTCTAAAACAAATAAGCAGAAAGAACAGTAAAAGTTAAAGACAGTGAGGTGCAGAAAGAAGAACTAGTGACTTCCCTGGCAGTCCAGCGGTTAAGAATCTGTCTGCCAGTGCAGGGAATACAGGCTCCTAGAGCCCGTGCTCCACAAAAGAAGCCACCGGAATGAGAAGCCCACGCACCGCAACTAGAGAGTAGGCTCCGCTCATGGCAAATAAAGAAAGCCCTCGCACAGCAAGACTCAGTGCAGCCAAAAATAAAGACTGAAAAAAAAAAAAAGGAGAATTAGTTCCCCAATAACAGGAGGATATAGACCTGGTAACAAAAATATGTGGTGGGTCAGAATGCTCCCCAAAGTCTGCCATCTTAAATCCAAGCAAGACACACACGGATTCCTGGATGCTTCACTGAGGGGGCGCCAGGAATCTGTCCTTTAACAAAGTTCTCCAGGAAGGTGGCTCTCCACAGCGGCTAAGAGCACAGATTCAGGAACAAGAAGATCTGGGTTCAAATCCCACCTCCCACCACTGACCCAGTCAATCACATGATCTGAGGTGGGTGACATAATGCCGCAGTTATTTCATCTGTAAAATGGGGATAACAATAGATACAATAGCATACAGTTGTTGAGAGAAGTAAATGAACTGATTTCAAAATGGTTTAGTACACTGGCTGCCCACTGTAAGTGTTCTATAACATCACCTATTTTTTATATTTATTTGGCTGTGCCTGGTCTTAGCTGCAGGATGCGGGATCTTCGATTTTCACTGTTATCTTTAGTTGTGGCATGCAAAGTCCTACTTGTGGCTTGTGGGATCCAGTTCCCTGACCAGGGATGGAACCCAGGCCCCCTGCATTGGAAGCATGGAGTCCCAGCCGCTGGACCACTTGGGAAGTCCCCATCATCTCTTGTTATCATTGTCATATGGTACAAATGTTGGGAACTCACCAGGCAAGGACACCATTATGGATCCTGACACTGGGCCCTTCCATCTAATTTATTTCAGAGGTCCAATTTTTTATTTTTAGTTTCCTCTTCTACCTTGACAAATATTTTATATTCTGTGCATTATCTCAAAAAAAATGTATACATAATAAATTTGAATTTGACTTGTTTCACGGTAGGTGGTGTGTTTTACAGACTTCTGGCACTCTGACTATGTTTCTAACAGTTATGAGAAACATTTTTTTCTTCTAGAATATTGGGGCTGAGGTCTTTTCCTATTCAAGTGGTTAAAGTAGAGATGTGTGTGTGTGTATGTATATGTTAGTTGCTCGGTCATGTCTGACTCTTCGTGACCCCATGGACTGTAGCCCACCAAGCTCCTCTGTCCATGGGATTTCCCAGGCAAGAATACTGGAGTTGGTTGCCATTTCCTCCTCCAGGGGATCTTCTCAACTGCGAATGAGTACACTGTATTACTGTGGACCAAATGTTTTGGTTCCCTCCCAGTGGGAGAATTAGGAGCTAAGGAATTACCATATGACTAGTTTTTGCCAATGAAAGGTGGGCAAAAGTGACGTGTCACTTCCAAGTGGAGGCTTTAAGGTCCAGTACCTCCCTGGTTGCCACTGGGGCTTCCCCGGTGGTTAGACGGTAAAGAATCTGCCTGCACTGCTGGAGACCCAGGTGTGATCTCCAGGTAAGGAAGATCCCCTGGAGAAGGGAATGACTACCCACTGCAGTATTCTTGCCTGGAGAATTCCATGGACAGAGGAGCCTGGAGGGAATCAGACATGACTGGCACACCTGGTTCTTGTCTCTTTTCCTGCTACCATGAGACCAGCAACATCTTAGCTAGGAGGTGCTTGCTTATCCCAAAGTGCAGACCACGTAGAGCAGAGCCACAGACAACCCCAAAACGGAGCATGAATGACAACAAAATCCTCACTGTTGCCAGCCACTGAGAGTTTGGGATGCTTCATCACTGCAGCGTTACCCAACCTAACCTGACTAATACCATACAACCTTCCTTTTATAGAAAAGAAAGTTGAGGCTCATGGGTGGAGCCGCTTACAAAGTCAAAGTCAGGATCTGAACCCAGGACTGCTTGACTCAGGACCAAGTCCTTCACGCCTCTGTTCTGCAGAATTACTGAAGATTGGTAAGTATTCTATTCCATTTGCATAGGGCTCTGATTTTGAAAACACCTCCATGGGTACCAAAGCATGGAGATTAAGAGCAAAGTTCTTGGAGACAGAAAAATAAAAGAGGCAAAAGATCCCTAAATGAACCAAATCCACCCAGTTCTACTTGCTCTGTCGAGACAGAAATACATGTCACATGAGGCAAATTGATTGCCAGTGAGGAACTCCTTGGCAGCAGAACCAAATCTAGAACCAAGCCTTGAGCTTGGCATCTGAGAAGCCTCCTCAGTGTTTTCAGTGGCTTCAAGAAACCCCCATCTCCTGAAGCCCCACGTCTCCCCTCTGGCCTTGTTCCCAGTGCCTGGTGCTCCTGGGGCTGCCTCGGGTGCCCCCACCCCTGCGAGGTGCTGGTGCTTCACTCACTCGACAGGCCCTTCCCCACTGATGTCGCCATCCACGTCAAGCATCGGGTCCTTCTGCGTGGGCTCCTCATCTGACTTCCTGGCATGGAGGGACACCCAGAGTGAGGAATAGGGGAGAGGGAGGGTAGGAGAGGAGTTCTCCAGAGAGACCAAACTCAGTCACCCAGAGACATGGCAGGAAGGAGAGGAATTACCCCAAAGGGACCTGCCCCCAGAGCCCTGGCCAGAAAGCAGAGGAATTGTATTGAGTCCCCCAAAAGCTCCCCTCCTGCAACGTGCCCCCAGTCTGGGGGAGGGAAAGAATAAACATGGTTAGGGAAAGCCCTGGACAGAACATGTAGAAAGGCAGCCAGAATTGAGCAGGAAAGAGAGGCTGATCACCCCACCCCACCCCCAGTCCCACCGCCTGCCAGTCTAACCCCAGGGACTGACCTGAAGGTGATGAGGTCGGTGTAGATGAGTAGGGGGCAAAAGAAGGCAAGAACCAGGGCCCAGATGGGCGTGGTGCTGTCCATCTCCCCCCACCACTTCTGCGTCAGCAGAGACTGTGGGGGTGGGGAGGGTTAGGAGCCTGAGTCTCCCCCGCAACCCCCTCCCGAAGACCCCAGGCAAGGATGGGACCCTGCTCCAGAGCCCAGGGCAAATGCTCACTGCAGTGGTGGGGCTCGGGGTCGGGGCGGGGAGGGGAAGGGGTCAAAGGCAAGGACCACGTGTCCCAGATTTTAGTAGAGTTAAACAGCCAACATTTGTTAGCACGATACACCAGATACTGGGCTAAGCACTTTGCACAGATCAGCTCACTTAAGCTTCACCACTCCCCCAGGAGGACAGGTACTATTATTTTCTCCTTTTCCATAGATGGGGCACAGGGAGGTTACGGAAGGGGCGAAAACTGGAATCCAGGAGTTTAACCATCATTCAGAGTAAAGGACTCTGGGAAAGTACTTGAAGTGCCAACAAGTCATTCCAACAATGAAGGTGGGACTCCCTGCTGGGTAAGCAAACCTCGTACTTGGGGTGGGACTCACTGAGCCCCTGTCAGATTTAGACTAAGGAAACCAAGAGAAGTTTCAAAATGTCAGGATTAAGGACTTCCTTGGTGGGTAGTCCAGTGGTTAAGATTCCACATTTCCACTTCAGGGGGCGTGGGTTCGATCCCTGGTCGGGGAAGTTCCACATGCCACTGTGTGCCCCCCAAAAGAGAAAGAAAATAGAAACTGACAACCAGAATGCAAAAATGCAAGGCTGACTACAAATAATGAGGTATGAAATTTACTCCCAATTATCAGAAATAAGTCTTTTTTTTTTTTTAATGTCAGGATTAGCAGAATGGGAGAGACAGAGGGGGCACACAGGGCTTCCCAAAGGAAGGATAGGATTCCCTAAACCAGTTTGTCTACACCTAGAACACTAGGTAATTGGCCCGTGAGGCCGTTCTAATTGTTGAAACCTGGAAACGGGGACCCCTCTGGGAAATGGGAAGGACTTCTTGTGTGAGAGGCGGGACTTCCTACTGAAGTCACCAGTATTCCTGTATCTGGAACAGAATTTTTTTTTTTCTTTTGCCACATTGCACAGGCATGCAGGATCTTAGTTCCCTGATCAGAGCTCAAATTTGTGCCATGTGCAGTGGAAGCACAGAATCCTGATCACTGGACTGCCAGGGAATTCCCTGGAATAGAACTTTTATTTATTTTTTTTGGAATAGAACTTAAAAAAAATATTTGTTTATTTTATTTATTTGGCTGTGTCGAGTCTTAGCTGTGGCACGTGGGATGTTTTAGTTGCAGCATGTGGGATCTGACTCCCTGACCAGGGATCAAACCCAGGCCCCCTGCATTAGGAATGCAGAGTCCTAGGCATTGAAGCACCAGGAATTCCTGGAATAGAACTTTCTAGAAGGGTGTGCTTTGCTGTGGGAAGGTTGGCTTTCCTGTGGCAGGGCGTGGGGCTTCTTTGGGGAAGAGCAAGCTTTCTGGGAGAGGGCTGAGATTTTCTGGAGGAGGGGTGGTCTCCAGGAAGGGGGTCAAGACCACGGACTGCCCATGGTCAAGACCATGGCAGAGGCTCATCCTCCAGACTTCCCAGAGTCCAGCTGAGGACTGTGTGGGTGTCTCAGATGCTCACCTGTACCCCATCCTGGGCGAAGAAGGCACGGGCATCCGCCTGTGTGGCGAGCTGCAGGCAAGTGGCATCACCCCAGAGTGGGCAGCGCCGAAGGAGCAGGCGGGCGGATCGTTCTTCGCTGCTGCGGTAGCATTCTCCAAAGAGGTCTGGGTGTGGAACATTCGTGTGAGACGGAGGAAGAGTCGTGGGAAGACAGCAGGAGGGAAGAGATAAGGGGGTTGCAGGGGAAGGGGCAGGGTTACTAGAGAAGGAAAGGGGAGACTTACAACCCCCTTTCCTGGCTGCTCCCTGTAGTGCCCCCAGGCACCCATACCCCACGCACCAACACCCAGCCCCTCAAACTTGGCCGCCAGTTCCTTCCTCCGTGCCGCCTCCTCGGCCTCAGTCTCCAGGCGCCCCAACACTCGCAGCAACAAAGAGGCCCCAAGAGCTGAGGCCACAGAATTGGAACCCTGGAGAGACAGAGACAGGGGGTCATGGGTAGGGACAGAGTTTGAAGTGAAGAAGATGGGAGGAAAGCTTGTGATCAAGGGAAGGGACAGAGGCCAGAGGTCATCAGAAATTAACCAAGGGAATCAGAAACCAAGGATGTCTGCAGATGGATCTGGAAGAAACTGGACATCAAGGGAACATGTCAGAAGTCAGATGGTTCAGAGACTGCCCAGGCTGGGCCGGAATTAAAAGGACATCAGAGGTTATGGACAGCCGGGGAAGCAGTCAGAGGTGTCACCTAAATGGCAGAGGAAGAAGGAAGACAGCATCTCACGTCTTGGCCAGACTTGCTGATACAGAGCTACATGCTAAGTCTGACTCTTTGCGACCAGGTGAACTGTAGCCCACCCAGCTCCTCTGTCCAGGAGATTCTCCAGGCAAGAATACTGGAGTAGGTTGCCATTCCCTTCTCCAGGGGATCTTCCCGACCCAGGGATTGAACCTGAGTCTCCTGCATTGCAGGCAGATTCTTTATCACTGAGCCACCTAGTAAGTTGAGAGAGATGGCAGAGGCTGCTGCTGCTGTTAAGTCACTTCAGTCGTGTCCGACTCCGTGCAGCCCACCAGGCTCCTCCATCCCTGGGATTCCCCAGGCAAGAATACTGGAGTGGGTTGCCATTTCCTTCTCCAGTGCATGCATGCATGCTAAGTCGCCTTAGTCGGAGAGAACCTCAAAACTTGGTCCTTCCACAACGGTAACAAATCAGCTGGCTAAAAAAGAAAAAACTGTCAGGATCAACTTTTTCAGAATTCTGGAATCTAACACAAAATTTACAACAAACAGGAGAATGCTTAATGAAGAAAGATTTCAGTAAAAGAGCACTGTGACATTTTAACTAATCCACTTATCATTGCCAATTCCCCAGCACAGTGGGGAAAAAAACAGCCCATGTTCCTGCTGCAGGTTGTTGTTATCAGAGGGAACAACTCAGATCTTAACTCTTTTTTTTTTTTAATGTCTATGGGATCTTCCCGGATCAGGGATGGAACCCATGACTCTTGCACTAGCAGGCGGATTCCTTACCGCTGAACCACCAGAGAAGCCCCAGATGTTACTCTTAAATAACTGTGGTTGTGTGTATCAACCTAGCTGGTGGCTCTCCGAAAGGACGGCTCAAGGGCTGGCTGTTGTTTCACTGTTCTTGCAGCTTTCCCCAGAGCAGAAGTGGCTTCACAGGTGGTGTTTAAAAACATTAAAGACTAACATATTAGCCTCGGCTCCTTGACGCAAATAATAACAGCCAAGGCAAGCGAGAGATACTCAGAACAACTCAGGAGGGCAGAGGGAAGCAGCAGGGAAAGGGGATGCTTGGGGGAGTGAGGGGTTTAAAAAGCTCCTACATGGAGCTTCCCTAGTGGCTCAGTGGACAAGAATCCACCTAGCAATGCAGGAGAAACAGGTTCGATCCCTGGTCTGGGAAGAGCCCACATGCCACAGAGCAACTAAGCCCATGTGTCACAACTATTGAGCATCTGCTCTAGAGCCAGAAGCCTGCACACCTAGAGCCTGTGTTCCACAACAAGAGAAGCCATGGAAGTAAGAAGCCCACGCACCATGACTAGAATGGAGCCCCCACTCACTGCAGCTAGAGAAAAGGCTGCGCAGCAATAAATTGTGACATGTGTGCGTGCTCAGTCATGTCTCTTTGCCACCCCATCGACTGTAGCCTGCCAGGCTCCTCTGTCCATGGAATTTTCCAGGCAAGAATACTGAAGTGGGTTGCCATTTCCTACTCCAGGGGATCTTCCCAAACCAGGGATCGAACCCACATCTCCCAGGTCTCCCGCGTTTCCCAAGTTTCCTGTGTCTCCTGCACTGACCGGCAGATTCTTTACCACTGAGCCACCAGGAATACAGTTAATAAAGACTCAGTGCAGCCAAAAATAAATACTTTTTTTAAAGCTGCTAGTATATACCAGGAAATCTAGAAAACTGCAAACAACTGAGACTGGATGCGTGCTCAGAAAAGACTAAGGAAACCCCTAAGCTTTCGCCCCTGGCTGACCTTTAGGCTCAGCCAAAGCAGGAAGCTGAAGCTAAAGCAGAATTGTAAACAGCCTACCCAAGTGTTGAAAGACAGCTCCACAAACAGCCAGTTTGCAAAGTGGGAGAGTTTTATTCCCCCACCTGCATGCATTTAAGGAAATCTCTGTCAAGTCACTATCCGACCACTAAACTAACAGAACCGGATTTCAGTGGTCATACGTAATAAAGAATGTGGACCTTACAAGAACAGAAAAGCCACTAAACAAACAACAACAACCCACAAGCAGCAGCAACAACCCCTGAAGAAAGGAGCTAAGCCGATTTCCAGAGTTGCCATATTATAATAGTCAAAATGTCCTGTTTTCAACAACAAAAAACTATGAGGGTTGCAAAGAACCAAGAAAGTACGACCCATTCACAGGACAAAAGAAATTAGGAAGCTGAGTCACTGGAATTACTAGAAAAAGACTTTAAATCAACTGTCTTAAATATGCTCAAAAAGCTAAAGGAAATTATGAACAAAGAGCTAAAGGAACCCAGGAGAACGATGTCTCAGAAAACAGAGAATAGAAATAAAGATATAGGGACTTCCCTGGTGGTCCAGTGGCTAAGACTCCACACTCCCAATGCAGGGAGTCCAAGTTCAATCCCTGGTTAGGGAACTAGATCCCACATGCCACAGCTGAAAATCGTGACTGCTGCAACTAAGACCTCTCACAGCCAAATAAATAAATAGATTTTTTTAAAAAAGAAATAAAGATATAGAGATTACAGAAACTAATCTGTAATTACAAGTAGAAATTCTGGAGCTGAAAAGTGCAATAACTGAAATGAAAAACTCTTTTAAAGGGCTTAAGAGCAGCATTGAGGAGGCAGAAGAGTTTGTAAACTTGAAGATAGGTCCACTGTGATTATCCAGTTTGAGGTGTAGAAAGAAAAAAGAATGAAGAAAAATAAACATACCTTAAGAGATATGTGGGATACCATTAATGAGATCAACATAGGCATAACGGGAACCCCAAAAGGAGAGGACAGAGAGAAAGAGACAGAAAGGCTATCTGAAGATGTAACAGACTGGAACTTCCCACATCTGATGAAATACACGAACCTATACATCCAAGAAGGTGAAGAAGTCCAAGTAGGGTAAGTTCAAAGAAATTGCTGAAAGCCAAACACAAAGAGAGAATTTTAAAATCAGCAAGACAAAAGTGACTCATGTAAGATCAAATAACTATACATGATAGTTACAAAACCATAAAACTCTTAGAAACATAGGGATAAAACTTTTACCTTGTATTTGGCAATGGTTACTTAGATATGCCACCTAAAGCATAAGAAATAAAAAAAATAAAAAGGACAAATAGGACTTCATCAAAATGTAAAACTTTTGTGCATCAAAGGACACTATCAGTAGAAGAAAAAGACTGCCCACAGAAAGGGAGAATGTATTTGCAAATCATATATCTAATAAGGGATTAATACCCAGAACATATAAAGAATTCTTTAAACTCATCAACAAAAATGACTGACAACCCAATTTAAAAATGGGCAAAGACTTGAATAGACATTTCTCCAAAAATATATAGATCGCCGAGAATCACATGAAAAGATGCTCAACATCATCAATCGTTAAGAAAATGCAAATCAAAACCACAGTGAGGTACCATTTCACACCCATTAGAATGACGATTATAAAAAAGAAAGAGAGAGAAGAAGGAAGGAAGGGAAAAAAAGGGAAAGAGGAAAGCAAGTAACAAGTGATGGTGAAGATGTGGAGAAACTAGAACAACTGTGCCTTGCTGGTAGAGCTTTAAAGGGTAACACCATCGTGGAAACCTAGATGGTCCAGCAAATCCACTCTCAGATATGTACTCAAAATAATTGAAAGCAAAGACGCAAATAGATGTTCATACACCAATCATAGCTGTATTTTCCACGATAGTCAAAAGGTCAAAACAATCCACAGCAGATAAGCAGATACAGAAATATAGTATACCCATATAATGGAATAGTATTCAACCTTTAAAAGGAAGGATATTCTAACACATGCTATAATACTGCTGAGCCTTTATCTCAATTTTTTTTAAAAAAATCTGTATTTAGCTGATGACCAGATAACACTCCAAAATTGAAGAACTCCTGTCAAGGTACTTCTTTGACACAAAAATAAGGTCTATCTCTGATCCTACTTGAATTCCATGACCTTCTTTTTAAACTTCTCAAATGTGCCCCAACACCTCAGCTTTAGCCCAGGCCCCCATCTTGGCTGCCTGAAGGAGCCCAGCTCTACTTTCCCACGAGGTGTCCTTGCCTCTAGTTTTGTCCGCTTCTTGCACTGCGACTACAACAATGCATCCAAACTGCAAGAACAATTCAGATGCAATGACGGCCCATCATCTTCAGATAACATCTAACTTCCTCGCAGAGGCGACTATCTGAAAGGATGAGATGGGGGCATATGTGCTGTTGTTGTTTAGTCGCTAAGACATGTCCACTTTTTTGCGACCCTGTGGACTGTAGCCTGCCAGGCTCTTCCATCCGTGGGATTTCCCAGACAAGAATACAGGAGTGGGTTGACATTTTCTTCTCCTGGGGGATCTTCCCTACCCAGGTATCCAACCGGCAATCTCCTGCATTTCAGGCAGATTCTTTACTGCTAAGCCACCTGGGAGAAGCCCCGATGCATATGCATGAATGGGGTAAACGCCCAGCATATATGGAGAATGGAAGAATCGAGTTACAAGAAATGCATAATGGGAGAGGCAGGAGACAGAAGCAGCACTCAGAGTCATATATCAAGAATGGAGGGGGACCTCTCCAGCAGTCCAGTGGTTAAGATTCCTTCTTCCAACGCGGGGTGGGCGGGGATAAGGGTTCGATCCCCGGTCCCGGAACTAGGATCTCAGAGTATGGGCAAAATTAAAAATAAATCAGTAAAACTTAAAAAAAAAAAAGAAGAAGAAAAAGAAGAATGAGAGGGGAGGGGGGGGGGGGTACCAGAACCTTCCTGCTCAGGCACCGGAGTCCGGTAGAAATAAAGAGCAGGAATGTAGGAGAGAGTAGAATCACAGGTCAAGTCAGCACTCACCATCTCCCAGAAGTACAAGGCCATCTGAGCCCTGTTAAGCAGCAGTGCCCAGATGAGCAGGTCGCTCCAGGGGGCCTGCCCGGGGACAGCTTCCATCAGTTCCGAGGCAGCCTTGTCTGACAGCATAAGCGACTGCAGACGAGAAAGGCGCGTTGAGGGTTGGCTCCGCCCCAGACCCGTCCTGACTCCGCCCCAACCATCATGCCCACAAGGCGTTCAGTCGCACACTCAGCTCTCTGATCACACCGCCTCCTGGCAGAGCGCCGCCCCCAGGTCCTTTCGCGCTCCCCCTACTCCCACCCTCCTTTCTTACATTCTCTCTGCTGCTGTCGCTCCGGCGGGTGCCCCCGGCGGGGAACGTCGGCGCGCACGTCTTCCCCAGCAGCATGCGCAGCACCTGCCCCACTTTAGGAAACTGTGGCTCCGCAGAGGGTTTAAGTGCTGGGGCTTTGGTGCTTGCACCGTGTGACACTTGGTCCAGAAGGCTGCGGATAAGTGAGTTGGGGGGCGCTGCGTTGTAGAGCTGGGCCAGGCGCACCGGGGTCAGGAAGTGGCCCAGGCTGAGGCCATGGGAGATAAGCAAGCGCACGAACTCCGGTCGGTCGTTCAGGAGAGCGTCCATGAGGGAGGCCTCCAGGTGGAAGGACTGGTGGGGGCGGAATGAATGGGGGAAGAGTTGAGCACAGAGACGGGCAGAAGGCCAGGTGAGGTCAGAGGTTAAGGACAGGAGATGGGAGTACAGAACCATGAGTGATGGACAGATGGACAGATGCGGAGAGAGGAAATAAGATGGGGACAGACGGACAACCAGAGACGGGTGGGCAATTAAGAGAAGGCTGGAGAGGCCATAATGGAAGACAGAGACAGATGTCAAAGGAGTTGGAGGGGGGAGAACGCAACCCTTTTGTCAGGACCCCCACCTCCGGGCCCCAGCCCCTCACCCGCCATTGGATGTCCCCTCGGAAGAGTTCACTCTGGGCAATGTCCACACGGTTCCAAGCCACAGCCAAACGCAACTCATCCAGGTAAGCTGAGGCTTCAGAGCTCCCACAGGCTGAAAGGATGACAGGGGGAGGGGGCATGAAGTCAGAGGAGGGGGCACTGGGAACAGGACGAGCATCCCTATTGCTTCTTCTTGAGATGCCCGACATTTAAACTCGGTATACAGTGAGTGTTGTTGGGCAGAGTCTGGAGCCTTTAAGAAGCCAGGCTATTACAAGCATAACGTCATTCAGCTCAGGGACAGAACACAGACCAGTGGTTTAGAGGCCCCAAGAAAAGGAAAAGGAATCGTTTATATTCACTTTACATTTATTGGGGTAGGCTATGAGCCAGGTGGGTTTCCCTGGTGGCTCAGACTAAAGAATCTGCCTGTGATGCAGGAGACCCGGGTTAGATCCCAGGGTCAGGAAGATCCCCTGGAGAAGGAAATGGCTACCCACTCCAGTATCTGGGGAATTCCATGGATGGAGAAGCCTGGTGGGCTATAGTCCATGGGGTCGGACATGACTTAGCGACTCAACAGCAACAACAATGGGCCAGGCAGTGAGAGAGATGGAGAGAGAAACTGGATGCAGGCTCTGCCCTGAAGGACCCTCCTTTCAGAGAAATATGTCTCAGAATCACATAAACACCCTCAGAGTGATCAGTCTCCTTGGAGGTGGGTGTAGAATGTGATTAAGGCCAGAGGAGGCTACAGTCACAGAGGTATGGAGGGACCCAAGGGAGCCTCCTAGAGGTGGACAATGAGGAAGGGCTTTTGAAAGACTAGCAGGATTTGTAAGTATGTGTCTAAAATGAGAAAAGAATCTCTGAGGCAGCAGGGGCAGCCCAAGCAAAAGCTTGGGTGCAGGAAAGCACAGGATATGACAGCAAACGTGAGTCACTCTGGCTTCCTGCAACTTGGGAGTATTTGTGAGAAGAAAGAGGAGCAGGTAGCAGGAAAAAAAAAATCCAAACATTAGCAGGGCTCCAGGAGACCCTGAGGCCATTCAAAAGAACAAGGAAGAACAAGTGGCCTTTAAAACTTTGATCCCAAAGTGTGCAGTCAACTGCGTGTGACGTTGGGCAAGTCACTACCCCACTCTGAGCATCGTTTCTTCATCTGCAACCTGAGGAGACAATCCTTCTCAGCAGGAGTGAAGGATCAGAGCAGGATCGGAGAAGGATGTGTGCTACCCGCTCAGCACGGGGCCTGGGTGTTCCTAGACTCTAAGAAGCATCCGGCCCCTTCCCCCATTCCTTCTTCACCTGCCGAAACCCCATCCCTTCAACTCTGCCAATACTGAGCCTGTCCAGCCACCTCCAGTTTCCCCAGCAGAGTGTGATCACTTGCCCTGCTGCAAGCCACGGACTTATACCACCACCCCCTCAAACCACATCTTAGAGAGCGGCTGTGTTTTCTCCCAGGAGGCTGGTGAGTTAACTTCTGTGTAGTGAATCGCATTTGCTCACTGACTGCCATCCTCTATTAAAGGACGTGTCCCCACAAGAAATGGAATCATATTAAGGAGAGCTTCCATTTATCAGACTTCCCCTGGGGCAGGCACTGCTGAGGCTCAAAACACTCCTGCCAGGTATTATCTCAATGTTTTTAGAGACAGAAACTAAAGCTCAGAGAAGGAAAGTCTCTTTCTCAAAGTCACACAGCAGAGAGGGGGGCACGCTGGCATTCACATTTTAGTTTTATCTGATTCCAAAGTCAAAAATAACTACCTCACCACAGAATATGGTAGATGCAATTGGGGTGGGGACCTGGGGCTCAGAACACATTAAAAATTCACACTATGCCTCTTGGGAGTTTTTTTATCTAGGTGAGTGCTTTCCATGTAAAACTCTTCTGACACCAAAATGACCCTCCTCACATACATATCCACAGAGCCCTGGAGATCCACCTTAGCACTTATTTATCCCACCACCCCATCTTACTAACTCCAGGTTCTACTGGCTCTTCAAGGCCCAACTCAAATACCACCTCCCAATTGAATTTTTCTCGCCTTTCTGACGGCAGTTCCTCTCCCATGTCTTTGTCTTGAATTTTACTTAAGATGTGTCCAAACAGCCCTGGTGGGAACTGCTTTTATCTCTGAAGCCTAAGCTAGTCTTGGCTGAATGAATAATGAGCTCCATCATCAGCCTCTACCACGTGGCCATTGCGCTCCCTATCTTGGTTTTCGTCATTCATTCATCTAGTGGAATATCAGAAGTCCCTCACTGCGAGATGGCACTCTGGTTCATCTCTGATGCCAGCATGCCTCAGGGCTTAAAACATAGCAGGGGCATGTAGGAAAGGTAGAAAGGGTGAGTGGGTGGATAGATAGAAGAATGGATGGATAAGATGGATAGATGAAAAGATAAATGGATGGATAGATGAAAGGATAAATGGATGGATGGATGAAAGATGGATGGGTAAATGAAAGATGAATGGATGGAAGAACGACGAGTGGATGGAATTGTTAACAGGAGTGAATAGATTGGTAGAAGGATGGGTGAATGGCAAGATGGATGGATGGCTGAACAGATGGTGGAATGGAAGGATGAAGGGAATAATGGGTAGATAGATCAGTGTACACATGGCTGGCTAGATGGATGAAAGGATGGGTGGATGGATGCAACAGAAAGAAAGCAATGTTGGAACATAATGAAAGTATCTTGGGAAAAGTGTCCAATAGCACCGTGCAAAGCCCCAAAAGGCACTGACAGAAGGAGAGAGATAAAAAGAGGCACAACTTATTAGAGAGGATGGGTAAAGCGCCGAAGACAGGAGAGTGTCCAAAGTTGAGCTGACAGAAGCAGAGGCTGGGGGATTCCAAGTCTTACCCTTGACAAGGGCCCTTAAAACGATGGTCTCAAATTCCTCAGGGCCATCGTCAGTTGAATAGACTGTCAGCAGCTCCTTCCGAGTCATGATCCTCTCCACCTGCAGAATACCAAATTCTGCCACCCCGACCCAACTCCCTGGTGCTGTCCACAGAGATAAAGGAGAACATTCCCCTGCAGGGCCCCACAGTCTAGGTGCCCAGCACCCTTTAGTCCCAGAACCTAGGGGTGTCCAGGCCCCCAGGCCTCTTCTCCCTCAGACCCAGGAGTCCAGGTTCCCAGGTTTTCCTCATATCCATAAGGCTGGGCCCCCATTCCCCTTCCCTTGGACCCAGGACTCCGAATCTTCAGCACCCCCACATCTCAAGAGCCAGGAATCCAGGTCCCCAGCTCTCTCCCATCTCAGGTTCCAGAGTTGGGCCCTCAGTGTCCTACCTGGGCCTGCAGGACCTCAGGGTCCCCATTGGGGAAGAAACGCTTAATCAGATCTCGGGGTTCACGTCGCCTGCCCCCGCCACTCCCTGGAGCCAGAGTGTCCTCCAGGATCTCTGCCAGGCAGTCTGCAGCTCCCCCAGATCCGGCCACCAGGAGGCAGGGGAGCTGAGCCTGGGTGGCGTTCTCTATCCGCTACAGAATAAAAGGGGCAGGCAGGTTAGGGAAGGAAAGCATTCGCCCTTCCTGGAGCCTAGATTCCCAGCCCTTTTCTCCTCCAGGACTTGGGACCCAGGAGTACAGCCCCCAGGCCTCCTGGGCTCCTGTACCTTCAACATCTTCTCATCACCGTCAATGAGGAGGAGGAGGACAGGGATGTCAATGCCAGTCCCTGCAGGGAGAACAGAGCAGAAAGCTTGGTCAGCTCCCATCAGCCTCTGCTGGGGATGGCAAAGATTCACATTTCCCAGGAGTCCCTGGGGCAAACGCTGGCTTCTGCCTAAAGTCCTCAGTCCTGAGGCTCATGGGAACTGTCATGTCTTTGAGGGTGTTGGGAGGGGCCAGATCGCGAAGACAGTAGTGTTCAACTTCTCAAGGGAGGACAGGGCTAGGAACCTGGACTCCAGGGTTCCCGAATGAGGCATGAGTCAATCCTGTGACTGATTAACTGACCTGGAGCCAGGAGAGGATGAAAGTTCAAACAGAAAATGAAGGAAATAAGGAATAGGAAAGACTATCCAAATACCATAAAGATATTTATCAAAGCCCAATAGCAAACTCATAAAAGTTTTCTATTAACTCTATTCCCATTAAAATAAGAAATGAGACAACATTACTACTAGTCACACTTATCTGGGTATTTTGAGCTAATGCAATAATACAAGAAAATGAAATAACTGGAGTGAAAACTTGTATTTTTTTTTAAGTTGGAAGAGACAAAGGTATTTATTTGAAGAAAAGATGATTTACATTCTCAGAAAATTGGAGAGACTCCACTCAAAATAACTAAATACTAATAAGAGAATTTGGTTAAGTAGATTAATACAAGAAAAATACACAAAAATAAAAAACTTTTTTCCAGCTAGTAAGAATATGTATCTCATCCACATTTCCACAAAAATGATAAAATACCCAGGGATTAATTTGTATAGAAAGTTATGATGTTTTTATAAGATTGATAAACCCTTATTTAAGGACAAGGTATGAATAAATGGAAAAGTAAACACCATGTTAACCTGTCACAATGTAATACATAAATTCAATGCAGTTTGGGGAAAGAGGGAAGTCGAAGGAGGTTGGCAGTGTTTTTCCTTTGTTCTTATATAATGGAACAAAATAATGTTAAAATTCATATGAAAGAATAAATACTGAAGAGTTAAGAAATTGTTGAAAAAGGACAGTCAGGAGGAACTTTCTCTGATATATATATATTTAAAAATCTTTAAACTGCTATAAACAAAATATATTTTTGGCACAGGAATAAATACATAGAGAAGTAGAAGAGGAAAAGGTTTAGGAATAGTTCAGTGTATAAAGGAACTGAATATATAACTGAAGTGACATTTCAATTTAGCTGGGAAAATATAGCTTATTTATTAAATGGTCATGAAGAAAATACAGCTTCCCATTTGGAAGCAAGAAATGTAGACTCTACCTCAAAATATGTAAAGATCATTTCCAGATGGATTAAGGTTTAAATATAAAAGTATAAGATATTTAAAAAGAAGACTTAGAATATTTGTGTAGCATTGGAGTTGAATTGACTTTTCTAAAAAGACCAAGGAAAACCAAGGATATATAAAAGGAACAACAAATATATCTAACCACATTCATATGATCAAATTTTTATGGAAGTAGACACCAGAATTAAAGTATCTTTTAAAAATTTTACAATACATCTAACAGTTAAAGCTTTCCTATCGATAGGATACAAAGAATTCTTATAAAAAGATTTGTAAAAGAATCCAATTCAAAAAGGGCAAAGAATATGAATAGACATTTCATATTCCGTTCATATTGAATAGAAATCTGATCAGCCAACAAAATGTGTTTTTATCTTTTAATAATGGTTAGATAAAACATCAAGTTAAAAGTGTGAAATCAGGACTTCTCTGGTGGTTCAGTGGTTAAGAATCTGCTTGCCAATGCAGGGGACATGGGTTCAATCCCTGGTCTAGGAAGATTCCACATGCTGCGGGCAACTACGTCCGTGTGCCACAACTCCTGGGCCTGAGTTCTAGAGCCCAAGCTTCTCAACAAGAGAAGCCACTGCAATGGGAAGCCTATCCATCGCAACTGGAGCATAGACCCCACTCACAGCAGCCAGAGAAAGCCCAAGTGCAGCAATGAAGACCCAGCACAACCAAAATTAAATTTAAAAAATTTTAAAGTGATACATCACTTTCCACCCATCAAGTTGGCAAAAAAAAAAAAAATTAAAGCAAGAATATCCAGAGTTGGTTAAGATTGATTAGAAAAGGAAAATCACACATTCTTGATGAGAGAGTGAATGAAAACTGCTACACATTTTGAGAAAGTTACTTAGTACTATTAGTACACACACAGCAATCTCACTTTCAAGATCTACTGTATAGAATTTTAAACACCTGGATGTTGGGAGTTCCCTGGCGGTCCAGTGATTAGTCTTGAGTTGCCTCCCTGGTCGAGGAACTAAGATCCCACAAGTGGTGGGGCACAGCCAGGAAAAATAAAATTTTAATTAAAAAAAATTAAAATAAAACACTGGGATGTAATTATGGACATTTATACAAAGATATTTTTTCAGCATTGTTTGCAGTGCCAAACACTGATAGCAGTTTAAGTATCCACCAATTGAGAAAAATTTAAATAAGAGATGGAACAAACATTATAAAGGAATATCATGCAACCATTAGAAGGAGATGTAAGATAAAGAAGTTTGGACCTAAAAGGATGGTTGTGAAAGTGATACGTATATGTATAGTATAAAAGAAAGAAAGACCATAGAGGTGGAAATATAATCGCATAGGATTTTATAAACATAGAGAAAGGTATAAAAGGATAAACCCCAAACCATATAACACTGATTACCCCAATAGAGGGGGCTGGAGCTGGAAAGGGAGTTTTCTAACTTATTTTTTCTTCTTCTTCTTCTTTGGCCTGTGGGTTATTTATAAACTACAACTCATGCAATGATAAGAATTTCCTTACATACCTTCTCATGGTTTGATTAGCTCCAATAAACACATATTAAATTTGCCACATATTAAACACATTAATTTTTTAAAAAATTAATTAAAATATTAAATTAATATTAAAATATTATGTTGAGTGAAAGGAGGCAATTTCAAAAGATCATATATCATATTCCATTTATTTATCTTCTGGAAGAGAGAGGCCTAGTGTGATAGAAAACAGATTAGTGACTGGGTACCAAAGGAATGCCTTCATGGGAACAGAACTGGTCTGTGTCCTGATTGTGGAAATGGCCACATGAATCTCTGTACATATGCCTATCCACCCCAAAAAAGTCAGTTTACACCCCAAAAAGATAATTTTAAAAATAAGGTTAAGGGAAACCTCCTACGTTGTTGGTGTGAATGTGAATTGGTGCAGCCACTATGGAGAACAGTAAGGAGGTCCCTTAAAAAACTAAAAATAGAGCTACCATATGATCCAACAATCCCACTCCCGGGCATATATTTGGAGAAAATCATGATGTGAAAAGATACATGTTCCCCAACGTTCACTGAGCACTATTTACAATAGCCAAGACATGGAAACATCCTAAATGTTTATCGATGGAGAACTGATAAAGAAGATGTGATGTGTATATGTTTATATGTGTTATGTGTATATATGGGCTTCCCTGGCGGCTCAGTGGCAAAAGACTGCACCTGGGATGCAGGAGACCAGGGTTCGACCCTGGGTTGGGACCATCCCCTGGAGGTATTCTTGCCTGGGGAATCCCATGGACAGAGGAGCCTGGCAGGCTATAGTCAATGGGCTTGCAAAGAACTGGACATGACTGAGGGACTAAGCACAGCACATATGTATAAATATATGTGTATGTGTATATAAGATGTGATGCATGTATATATTATAATATATATTATATATAATGGAACATTACTCAGCCATAAAAAAGAATGAAATAATGTCATTTGCAGCAACATGGATGGACCTAGAGATTGTCATCCTGAGTGAAGTCAGACAGAAAAAGACAAATATCAGATGATAATTGCTTATACGTGGAATTTGAGAAAATGGTACAAATGAAACTATTTACAAAACAGAGTCACAGGTGCAGAAAAAAAAACTTATGGTTACCAAGGCGGAAAGCAGGGCAGGAGGGATAAGTTGGGAGATTGGAATCGACATATCACACTAGGTACAAAAAGTGAAAGTGTTAGTCGCTCAGCATGTCTGACTCTTTGAGGCCCCATAGACTGTAGCCTGCCAGGCTTCTCTGTCTATGGGATTCTCCAGGCAAGAATCCTGGAATAGGTAGCCATTCCCTTCTCCAGGGCACTCTTCCTAACCCAGGGATCAAACCCAGGTCTCCTGCATTGCAGGCAGATTCTTTGCCATCTGAGGCACCAGCAAAGCCCATTATGTATAAAGCCCACTATGTATAAAATAGATAACTAATAAGAACTCTACCTAACACTCTGTAATGACCTATATGGGAACAGAATCTAAAAAATCATGGATATCTGAGTCACTTTGCTGTACAGCAGAAAGGAACACAGCATCGTAAATCAGCTATATTCCAATAAAAATTAATTATATTAAAAAAAATCCCTACATATGTGAGTCGGACTCTGGACCCACTGGGCCCGATAAACTAGTGTGTATGCCCCGGATACTTTGACTTTGATCAAGGAGTAGTGGATGGAAGGAACTTTGAGTTGTCTCTTCTGAGAGGGTGCGTTCTATGAGTGGGAAGAAAAATAAAATGGTTTGTTAACCAAAAATAAAATGATAAAAATAAGATTTAAATTGCCCCCAAACTAATTAAATTTCAAGAATTAGGTGGACACCTTTTAAAATGTAAGAAACGTTTATAAAGAAGCAGCTTTCTGTTCGGTTGATTTTCTACATTGGACGTTTGTTCCTGTTTTAGTGATTATGCTCTTGTCTGTATTAGTTCATTGCTTCTACTGCCTCTAGATTTGTCTTGCTCTTCTGTTTCTAGGATTTTTTTAAATTGGAGACAAATCATTGATTTTCAACCTTCCTTTTCTTTTCTTTATTATATACACATTTAAGTCTACAGATTTCCCTCTAGGTATTGCATTGTGCTGTGCTATGCTTAGTCGCTCAGCCATGTCTGACTCTTTGTGACCCTGGATGACTGTTAGCCCACTAGGCTCCTCTGTCCATGGGATTCTCCAGGCAAGAATACTGGAGTGGGTTGCCATGCCCTCCTCCAGGGGATCTTCCTAACCCAGGGATCGAACCCAGGTCTCCCACATTGCAGGAGGACTCTACAGTCTGAGCCACCAGGGAAGCCCAAGAATACTGGCGTGGGTAACCTATCCCTTCTCCAGGGGATCTGCCCGACCCAGGAATCAAATCTGGGTCTCCTGCATTGCAGGCGGATTCTTTACCAGCTGAGCTACCAGGGAAGCCCAAGCATTAGCTGCACCCCCAAACATGTTGGTATGTCATGACATAACCATCACTTGGTTCAAAATATTACCTAGCTTCTTTTTTTTTTCCTTCTTTGATCCATGGGTTAATCACAAACTACAATTCATGCAATGATATGGATGAATCTCACAGAAGTAACGTTGACTATGAGAAGCGAGAATTTAAGACGTGAGCATGGTATGATTCTAGTCATATGAAACAGGTTCAGAACTACCCGATGCTGTGACAAACACGATGAGGTGGCCTTTGGGTGTGGTTAGGAGAAGGCTTCTGAGGGCTGGTATTATCCTGTTTCTTGATCCGGGTCCTCGTTGCCTAAGTGGGTTCAGTTTGTTAAAAAGTCATCAAGCTGTCCACCTTTGTGTATTGCAGATTTCAAGATAAAGGATTCTTTTAAACACAGCAAGTGATAGGAGAAGGCCCTTGACCACAGGAGACTCCCCTTGGCTGCAGTCCCCAGATTGCAACCAGAGGGGACCACTGGGGTCCTGAGCAGTGAATCCCCAGTGGAGGAAACCACTCACCTCCCACTCCCGTCTTCTGTTGGGCCAGGTAAGACTCAAAGCCCAAGCGAAAGCGGTTCTCGCCTCCCAGGCGGCCGTGTGTGCCGTCGTCCACCAGGAAGAAGGCCGAGTAGTTATAGTCGAGAGGGAACTGGACCCCATCCTCCGGGTCTCCGCGCCACCGGTACCTTGCGGGGAATGAGCCCTGGGGGGACAAGTGGCCAGACCAGGGGGTCTCTCCATCAGGGCCAAAGGGACAGACACTAGGCACTCATCCCTCCCCTAACTCTAAGCCCCAGCCCCCTCCCCACTCAGACCCAGGGCTCCAGGTCCCCAGCACCCCCCTTCCAAGACCCTGAATCCCACCTTGGGGTTGGTGAGGGTGTCTCTATTCCGCACCACGCCCCAGGGGACCACGCCCATGGCCACCACCTTGCTGCCCCCAGTGCTGGCCGTCTGGTGGTCCCGCACAGCCGCACCGACATGCCGGCCGATGCCTTTGTGCAGCCCTCCAGTGACAATCCAGGCCCCTACACAGGGACACAGAGAGTAGTGGTAAGGTCCAGAGACAACGCAGGCTGCAAGCAGAGACACAGAAAGAGACCAGAGAGTGAGACAAAAGCCACACAGAGACGGCAGAGAGGAAGACAGGCATTCCAGGGAAATGGGGGGAGATGGGGGACCCAGGAGGCACAGCCCCACCCTGCCTCAGTCACCTGTACTCTGGGCAGCCCGCACCAGCCCGCGTCGCAGCAGGTCCTGCAGCCAGGTCTGGAGGATGGGGCCCCCTGACCCCCCCAGCACTGACACCACCAGGTTCGGGGCCCGGAAGCCCCACACTTTGGTGACCAGAGTATAAACTGTAGCTGGATCCGTGCGGTCCGAGAGCCGGAGGAACTGTGGACACACGAGAGGAGGGGACACAGGGAGAGGGGACAGAGAGAGAGGGACAGAGTTGCAGAGAGAGGAGCACAGAGATGGGGGGACAAAGACCCAGAGAGAGGAGGACAGACTTACAAAAGACAGAGGGGGTGGAGGGGACAGAGATCCGGGAGAGGTGAAGACAAGGATAGGCAAATGGGGAGACACAGTGTTCAGCTGGGACACTGAGGCACACAGTCCCACTGGCCAACCCCGGCCTTGCCCAGACATGCTGGCCTCACATTGCTGATCTTGCGGCCAGCGCCGAGGAAGTCCAGGTCCCCAAAGGCATCTGTGGGCTTCTCCGTGGTGTGCAAGTCACTGTCCCATACGGTCACCACGGCTGCCCCGAATGCATCCTCCACAGCCACGGATGGGTGGGCACCCCGGGGATGCCCACACTGGCACAAGGTCCCCCTGTCGGGGAAAGAGGAGGATGAACCCCAGGAGTGTCCGCACCGACCCTGCAGAAACGTCCCTAACTCTGTGTGTCCCCCCAGAGGCGCTCACAGTCCATGCTGACCCTGGCACTGCCCCTCCTTGGTAGGGAGAGATTGGGGCAGAACAACCACAGTCACCTCGCCCACCAGCAGGAAGCCACGGCGGCTCAAGCAAGCCTGGGCAGGGAGGTCTCTGTACAGGGCCCGACACTCACTGTTGCCTTCAGGGCCTGAAGTGGGAAAGTTCGGGGGCTGGGGGTCATCAGGGTGACCTTGCTGCCCCCAGTCCAGACAGATGATATTTGCATGAAAAGGGAAATCAAGAGAGTGATTCAGAGAGCATGCAGGTTCTAGAGGTCAAGGCAGCTGTGTGACTTTGAGTAAGTAGCTTCACCTCTCTGAGCCTCAATTTCCCACTCAAATGAAGAGACAATAATAGCACAGCCTACTTCAGAGAACTGTGAGGAGCCAATGAAATAACAACATTTCTTCAGATGGGGGCTGCATACCAGATCCAGTCTCCGTGAACTCCACACAAAGCTTTAAATAACCTTGAATAGCACAGTGAGAAAGTCATTCCTTTTTGAGCTCTCCTGATTACTGTCAAGGAGAGAGGCTCAGCTGAGTGCTAGAATATTTGTCATGCCTAACTCTACTATTTTTTTTTTAATAACAGAGAGAAGTTGGCCTCGGGCTCAGAAAAAGGCTGGCAACAGCATCCATTTAGAAGGTAAATACTTCGGCTTAGTTTTTATTGTAATTGTCTTCAATGGCTTGTTTCTTTCTCTTTGTGGCAAATGGAATGGATTTTCCATTTATGGTGATCATATATGAGACATTTTCCCCCTAAATAAATATACAATTATCCCTAGTGACTTAATGGGATTGGCACCTGAGTTTTAAAAGAGCAAGCAGCGAGGGTTGAGAGATGAGGGATTGGTTTGTAAAGGTATCTAAATTTCTTTGGTCCCTGATGCCAGAAGGGATTCAGATATCAGGGGATACTGGCATTTATGTAAACAGTGAGTGAGTGATAGTTGCTCAGTCGTGTCCGACTCTTTGTGACCCCATGGACTGTAGCCAGCCAGGCTTCTCTGTCTATGGAATTCTCCAGGCAAGAATACTGGAATGTAAACAGAGTAAGCTACAACTTAAACAGACTAATTTTCTAGAAGAAATAGCACGAGTGGTCCAAGGATTTAGCAAAAGTTGTAAAGACAATAGGGGCTTCCCAGGTGGCGCTAGTGGTAAAGAACCTGCTAGCCAAGGCAAGAGACAAAAGTTAAGAGACTAGGGTTCAATCCCTGGGTCGGGAAGATCCCCTGAAGGAGAGCATCGCAACCTGCTCCAGTATACTTGCCTGGAGAATCCGATGGACAGAGGGACCTAGCGGGCTACAGTCCATACAGCTACAGAGAGTCAGATCTGGTTGAAGTGACTTAGCACACATGTGCACACGCAAAGACAACAAAAAGAATCAAGCAACCACACTGAATATACCAGCTTCGGGCAGAGTGAGGACTATGGGACACACCTCTCCTCCTTTCTGAGTCAACCGTCAGGGTCCTGGCATGCCTCAGTTGACCCACCTGATCCTTTCACCCATCTCAACCCTGTCCCTGGGCGCCCCCCCCCCCCCCTTCGTTCCTGTCCATCTACTTCCCATGAGCCCTTCCTGGCAAAATTTCTTCAACGAATGTTCCAGAACTTGAATTCTCCAGTACAATAGCCTCTAGCCACGCAGCGCTCCTTGTAGTCAAATGAAATTAAATACTATTAAAACTTCAGTTCCACAGTCGCTCTGGCCACATTTCAAGTGACCAGGAGCCACACGTGTGTGGCCAGTGGGTGCCATATTGGATGTGACTATAGAACATTTTCATCATTCCAGAAAACTCTAGCGGTCAGCACTGGCAGACACCCCATCTGCCTGTCTCATCTCCTACCCGGCCCTCTCTTTGCGTGGCCACCGAAACCGAAGTTGTCCCCGATAAAATCAGCGGTTACCTGCATGAAAAAAGCAGCGGTTACCTGCATGTCTCCAAATACAATGGTTTCTATTCAGGTCTTATCTGACTCTGACTAAACGGCACCAGTCATGGCTAAAAGGCTCTGATTCTAGAAAACTTTTTCCTTGGCAGAGCATGCCCATTCCCCTGGCTGCCCCATCCAGCCTCATCTGCGGCTTTCTCTTCCTCTGTGCCTCCCTCCAGTCCAGGTGTTCCCGAGCCAGGGCCACGTGCCTTCCCGACATGGGCCTCAAGCTCAGTGTCCCCGAGGGCCAGGCAGGGGAGAGAAAGAAGCAGCAGGGGGAAGATTATAAGTGGGTGTGCTGGACACCGTCCTGACTTGA